>NC_057800.1:87388765-87393182 GCF_018294505.1 Triticum aestivum
TCTCCGATGATCCGCATGCCACTGCCCCGCCAACGCCCCGCCACCGCTGGCGACCACCGCCCCCATCCTGAACCCTATGATAGATAGTGGGGTACCTCTCCGGCGAGCCCCCTCCCCGCTGCAGCTGGTTCTTCCTTCACCCCGGCAAGCCCACCCCACCCCCTGAAAATCGACTGACCCAAAAGTCAATTCAGTCGACTGAAGTGTAGCTAAATCGGAGCAGCATCACAAGCAAGAGCAAGAGTGAGAGTAGCAGCGCGAGCAAGAGCAATAGCAAGAGCAGACCAGGCAGGGGACCGAGGGCAAGAGCAGAGCAGCAGCGCGAGCGAGAGCTAAAGCAGCAGCAGCTCCTACTGATATGGATGTCGCCGCCGAGGGAGCGACGCCGTGGAGGAAGTGGCCGGAGATGCCACCGTGGATAGAGCCGCGCCGTGTCGGCTCGGGACCGAGCACTGGCAGCACCAGAAGAAAGTGTGGCGATTAGTGTACAACCTCTTTGGTGCCGCCGATTAGGCCGCAGCTTCATCCGAGGAAACAGTGATGACGATGCTCTTCCGGTGGTGCAGGTGAAGACGGTGGTGTGGAAATGGAGGTCGCGCGAAAGATGAGGGGAACGTCGGGGCAGCTCCTTGGAGGTGGAGGACGGGGTGGCTGAACCGGCGGGACGATGAGATCGACGACGGATCCTCATCTGGTACGGTGGATGAGGGACGTCGAGGTGTTGCTGTGGACGACGTCGTCGGGGAAGAGGCTCCGGCTGGGTGGTGGACGGAGCAGGTTGTGGGGTCTCGTCGCGGGTTTTCGCGGCCTCGGTGTACGAATGGGTGGGTGGATGGGATGGCAGTGGGGAACCATGGCTTAGAGACGCACTTGTCCAAAATATGGGGTAAGTTACGAAAGTACCCCCACCGATTTGAGGCGGTTGTTTCAGTTCAGGGGTACCATGGGCATTTCGCATGTCGGAATTTCACAGGAGGTGGGAGTTTTCGCGCGCATTGTAATTTCGGAATAGCAAGGCGCGGGTTGAGATGGAGGGAGTTGTCGGAGCACAATGAGACAAAGATATATATTAAATATTTTGGGCTAACAAGGTGCGGGTTGAAGAGGCGGGAGTTTCACAGCACGATAGATAGAGACGCTAGCTTGAATTTTCGGCATAACAAGGCACGGCTTGAAATTTCGAAAGAACAAGCTTAACGTGTACCAAAAAAAGACAATTTGCACCTCAACACGCACAACACACACACAGAGACACCATTTAGACTAGAGTAAGGTACACGTGCATTGCACGCATGAGATTTGGCAACCAAATTATGAATAAATACCACATTATAGCATGCAAGCTTTGAGTCATATATGCATGATGTAGATGTTCGTTTAATTCTTATAGTTCATTTCATTCAAAATCATCTAGTTTTTATAAGAAAGCTAATCTATTTTAAGATTCATGGAATTGTGTGTCGTAAGACATAAAGTAAAAACAAATAATGGAAAATCATGTAGAAAAACATTTGGGCAATTCTGATATGGAAGATTCTAGAACAAATAAGAAGTGCTTGTGTTTTGATGTTTGTGCATTATGCTTAAGTTCAACCATGGATTCTTCTAGATTATACATGTGGCGAAATCTGGTGGAATCTAGATGATATCCAACGGCCGGTAGTGCTCAAATTTGCCATCTTTGGACCATCGGATTCGCCTCATCCAACGACCATCTTTCAAAGTTAAAGTTACCCGCACACAATATAAAAAATAAAAAATATAATATATATATTGGGGTATAGATATAGATATGTGATGAGAAAGCCGCCCATCATCTCCAATTAGAATAGTGTGTCCATGCACGGATGCGATGTGGCCAAATGATGTCTGCCATCGGTATCTCAAATTCAAATCAGTCTGACCTTGTTCAATGTGTATACATTACAACATGCTCGTTTCCAAACCACACCGCGCAGATCTCCGTTATATTCATGCATGCATGGGTTTCAAACATCAGGTTCTCTTAATCAAATATTTGAATTCAACTTTACATTGATTATGACCTCACCTATTCTTTTACACCCACACAGTAGTCTTCTCTTTATAATTGTACCACTAACTTTCTCTCGTGCATGCATGCACACACACTACCAGTCGGCATTATCCATCGCACGCATGCAATCTTTTTCTTCAGGTCAGTCTCCCATGAAGGCACACACCCACACACATCCCCCTCTCCATCATATCGGGCATTCTTTATCTCTCACGCGTGCATGCGCAATGATCGATGTTCCTCTATGTATGTGTGTATATAGCTAGGTCTATCATAGTTTTCCACACAAACCGATCAATCGATATATCCAGTGAGGTCTCACCCTCTTTCCCACGTCCACATCGATCAATCTATACCTCTCTATATAGGATTAACATATATAGCTAATACACCCACATTAATTATATATCCAATGTCCCCCTCTCATCATCCATACCTTCCGCTTCATCTCTCAAACGCGTGCACAATGGCGAAGACAGGGGCACTAAGGGCCATGCCCCCCTCCCCCCTAACATCACTATATATCGAGGCTAATATGAATGTGATCATTAGACAATTGCTGCTAAAAATGGTTTAAGTTCATGAATTGACCCTCCTCGTAAAGGATTAGCAATGCTTGGCCCCCTAGCTCATTTATTTTTCATGGCTCCATCACTTCGCGCAACAGCGCACGTGTTTGCCCCCTCTCTCTAAATATCGATCTCACACTTGTGCATTCCTTCATAGTCTCCCTCCACTCGGCCCTTCGCACCATCTTCTAGCCCCCACCAGATTTTGCCACATGTACAATCTAGCAGACTCCATGGTTGAACTTAAGCATAATGCACAAACCTCAAAACAACAGTGGTTCTCTTTTGTTCTAGAATCTTTCGTATCATAACTGCCCAAACTTTTTTTCTAGTTGAATTGCCATTATTTGTTTTTACTTTATGCTTTACAACGCAAAATTCCATGAATCATAAAATAGATTAAGGGATTCTTTGATTCAAAGGATTCTCAAAGGAATTTTGGAGGATTCTAATCATTAGGAATTTTTCCTATCTTGGTTGTTTGATTCGTAGGATTGTAAACCATAGGAATTTTTCCATATGATTCATTTGCACTAGATTTCATAGGAAACATCCCATCCACTCAAATCTCTTTGAAAGAATCCTGCATTTTTTCTATGCACAATCAAACACTCGTACAATCCTGTAGGATTCAAGACGACATTCCACTATAATCCCATGTTTTTCCTATTCCCGCGTTCTTAGTTTTTTTATAAAAACTAATTGATTTTGAATGAGATGAACTATAAGAATTAAACGAAGGGCTACATCAGGCATATATGACTCAGAGCTTACATGCTATAGTGTGGTATTTATTCATAATTTGGTTGCAAAATCTGATGTGTGCAATGCATGTGTACCTTACTATTACTTCGAGTATGTGCAAAACACGTAAATTAGAATACCAATGGCATGCTACATAGTGTCTCTCTTACAGTTCATGAAGCCACGTGGCACATGTGGAGGCGTTGTCGCGACCTCCTTGCATGGATTGATCACAGTGACGTGCTGCTGGTTCCAGAAGAATGTACTCGTCCTACCTGAGCCATACTGGCAGTACATGCACGAAGCGAAGATGTGCACGCACGCCACGCACTGTAGGGGGTCGTAGCAGAAATTTAAAATTTTCTACTCATCACCATGATCAATCTATGGAGTAATCTAGCAACGAGGGTAAGGGAGTGCATCTTCATACCCTTGAAGATCGCTAAGCAGAAGCATTCAAGAGAACGGGGTTGATGGAGTCGTACTCGTCGTGATCCAAATCACCGATGATCCTAGCGCCGAACGGACGGCACCTCCGCGTTCAACACACGTACGGAGCGGAGACGTCTCCTACTTCTTGATCCAGCAAGGGGGAGGAGAAGTTGATGGAGATCCAGCAGCATGACGGCGTGGTGGTGGAAGTAGCGGAATCCCGGCAGGGCTTCGCCAAGCGCAAGCGGGGAGGAAGAGGTGTCACGGGAGGGAGGGAGGCGCCAGGGCTTAGGGTGCTACTGCCCTCCCTCCCCTCCACTATATATAGGGGCCCTGGGGGGCGCCGGCCCCTAGAGATCCCATCTAATGGGAGGGGCGGCGGCCTAGGGGGTGGCTTGGCCCCCAAGCCAGGTGAAGGCGCCCCCATCCCTTTAGGGTTTCCAACCCTAGGCGCAAGGGAGGCCCAAGGGGGGCGCACCAGCCCACCAGGGGCTGGTTCCCACGTCACTTCAGCCCATGGGGCCCTCCGGGATAGGTGGCCCCACCCGGTGGACCCCCGGGACCCTTCCGGTGGTCCCGGTACAATACCGGTGACCCCAAAACTCGCCCGGTGGCCGAAACTAGACTTCCTATATAT
>NC_057800.1:87393357-87414619 GCF_018294505.1 Triticum aestivum
ATCTTTACCTCCGGACCATTCCGGAACTCCTCGTGACGTCCGGGATCTCATCCGGGACTCCGAACAACTTTCGGTTAACCGCATACTAATATCTCTACAACTCTAGCATCACCGAACCGTAAGTGTGTAGACCCTACGGGTTCAGGAGACACGTAGACATGACAGAGACAACTCTCAGGCCAATAACCAACAGCGGGATCTGGATACCCATGTTGGCTCCCACATGCTCCACGATGATCTCATCGGATGAACCACGATGTTGAGGATTCAATCAATCCCGTATACAATTCCCTTTGTCTACCGGTATAGTACTTGCCCGAGATTCGATCGTCGGTATCTCGATACCTTGTTCAATCTCGTTACCGGCAAGTCTCTTTACTCGTTCCATAACACATCATCCCGTGATCAACTCCTTGGTCACATTGTGCACATTATGATGATGTCCTACCGAGTGGGCCCAGAGATACCTCTCCATTTACACGGAGTGACAAATCCCAGTCTCGATTCGTGCCAACCCAACAGACACTTTCAGAGATACCCGTAGTGCACCTTTATAGCCACCCAGTTACGTTGTGACGTTTGGTGCACCCAAAGCATCCCTACGGTATCCGGGAGTTGCACAATCTCATGGTCTAAGGAAATGATACTTGACATTAGAAAAGCTTTAGCAAACGAACTACACGATCTTGTGCTATGCTTAAGATTGGGTCTTGTCCATCACATCATTCTCCTAATGATGTGATCCCGTTATCAATGACATCCAATGTCCATGGTTCGGAAACCATGACCATCTATTGATCAACGAGCTAGTCAACTAGAGGCTTACTAGGGACATGTTGTGGTCTATGTATTCACACATGTATTACGGTTTTCGGTTAATACAATTACAGCATGAACAATAGACAATTATCTTGAACAAGGAAATACAATAATAACCATTTTATTATTGCCTCTAGGGCATTTTCCAATAGTCTCCCACTTGCACTAGAGTGAATAATCTAGTTCACATCACTATGTGATTGTAATGAATCCAACACCCATGGGGTTTGTTCATATCTTGCTTGTGAGAGAGGTTTATTAGTCAATGAGTCTGAACCTTTCAGATCCATGTGTGCTTTACAAATCTCTATGTCATCTTGCAAATGTAGCTACCATGCGCTACTTGGAGCCATTCCAAATAACTGTTCTACTATACGAATCCGATTTACTACTCAGAGTCATCCGGATTAGTGTCAAAGTTTGCATCAACGTAACCCTTTACGACGAACTCTTTTACCACCTCCATAATAGAGAAAATTCCTTAGTCCACTAGTTACTAAGGATAAGTTCGACACCTGTCGTGTAATCCATTCCTGGATCACTCTTGTACCCCTTGACTGACTCATGGGAAGGCACACTTTAGGTGCGGTACACAACATAGCATACTATAGAGCCTACGTCTAAAGCATAGGGGACGACCTTCGTCCTTTCTCTCTCTTCTGCCGTGGTCAGGTCTTGAGTCTTACTCAATGCTCACACCTTGTAACACAGCCAAGAACTCCTTCTTTGCTGATCTATTTTGAACTCCTTCAAAATCTTGTCACGGTATGTATTCATTTGAAAGTACTATTAAGCGTTTTTTTAATCTATCCTTATAGATGTTGATGTTCAATGTTCAAGTAGCTTAATCCAGGTTTTCCATTGAAAAACACTTTTCAAATAACCCTGTAGGCTTTCTAGAAATTCTACATCATTTCTGATCAACAATATGTTAACAACATATACTCATCAAAAATTCTATAGTGCTCCCACTCACTTCTTTGGAAATACAAGTTCCTCATAAACTTTGTATAAACCCAAAATCTTTGATCATCTCATCAAAGCGTACATTCCAATTCTGAGATGCTTACTCCGGTCCTTAGAAGGATTGCTCGAGCTTTTGCATACTTGTTAGCATCTTTCAGGATTGACAAAACCTTCTGGTTGTATCACATACAACCTTTCCTCAAGAAAAATGTCGAGGAAACAATGTTTTGACATCCTATCTGCAAGATTTCATAAATAATGCAGTAAATGCTAACATAATTCCAACAGACTCTTAGCATTGCTACGAGTGAGAAAGTCTCATCATAGTCAACTCCTTGAACTTGTCAGGAAACATCTTAATGACAAGTCGAGCTTTCTTAATGGTGACACTTACCATCATTGTTTGTCTTCCTTCTAAAATCCATCTGCACCCAACAGCCTTACGACGATCAAGTGGTTCTTTCAAAGTCTAGACTTTCTTTTATACATGGATCCTCTCTCGGATTTTATGGCCTCGAGCCATTCTTCGGAATCTGGGCCCACCATCACGTCTCCATAGCTCGTAGGTTCATTGTTGTCTAGCAACATGACTTCCAAGACAGGATTACATACCACTCTGAAGTAGTATGCATACTTGTCGACCTATGAGCTTTGGTAGTGACTTGATCTGAAGTTTCATGATCACTATCATAAGCTTCCACTTCAATTGGTGTAGGTGCCACAGGAACAACTTCCTGTGCCCTGCTACACACCAGTTGAAGTGACGGTTCAATAACCTCATAAAGTCTCCACCATCCTCCCATTCAATTCTTTTGAGAGAAACTTTTCCTCGAGAAAGGACCCGTTTCTAGAAACAATCACTTTTGCTTCCGGATCTGAAATAGGAGGTATACCCAACTATTTTTGGGTATTCTATGAAGATGCATTTATCCTCTTTGGGTTCGAGCTTATCAACCTGAAACTTTTTCACATAAGCATCCGCAGCCCCAAACTTTTAAGAAATGACGGCTTAGGTTTTTCTAAACCATAGTTCATATAGTGTCATCTCAACAGAATTGTGTGGTGCCCTATTTAAAGTGAATGCGGTTGTGCCTAACCCATAAACGATAGTGGTAATTCGATAAGAGACATCATGGTATGCACCATATCCAATAGGATGCAGTTTTGATGTTCGGACACACCATCACACTATGGTGGTCCAGGCGGTATTAGTTGTGAAACAATTTCCACAATGTCTTAATTGTGTACCAAACTCGTAACTCGGATATTCAACTCTATGATCATATCATAGACATTTTATCCTCTTGTCACGATGATCTTCAACTTCACTCTGAAATTACTTGAACCTTTTAATAATTTAGACTTGTGTTTCATTAAGTAAATATACTCAGTATCTGCTCAAATTATATGTGAAGTAAGAACATAACGATATCCATTGCGTACCTCAGCACTCATTGGACTGCACACATCAAAATGTATTACTTCCAACAAGTTGCTTTCTTGTTCCATCTTACTGAAAATGAGGTCTTTCAGTCATCTTGCCCATGTGGTATGATTTGCATGTCTCAAGTGATTCAAAATCAAGTGAGTCCAAATGATCCATCTGCATGGAGTTTCTTCATGCATATCTACCAATAGACATGGTTCGCATGTCTCAATTTTTTTCAAAAAGAAGTGAGTCCAAAGATCCATCAACATGGAGCTTCTTCATGCGTTTTATACCAACATGACTCAAATGGCAGTGCCACAAGTACGTGGTACTATCATTACTATCTTATATCTTTTGGCATGAACATGTGTATCACTACGATCGAGATTCAATAAACCATTCATTTTAGATGCAAGACCATTGAAGGTATTATTCAAATAAACAGAGTAACCATTATTCTCCTTAAATGAATAACCGTGTGGCGATAAACATGATCCAATCATGTATATGCTCAACGCAAACACCAAATAACAATTATTTAGGTTTAACACCAATATCGATGGTAGAGGGAGCATGTGATGCTTGATCACATCAACCTTGGAAACACTTCCAACACATATCATCATCTCACCTTCAGCTAGTCTCCGTTTATTCTGTAGCCTTTTATTTCAAGTTACTAACACTTAGCAACTGAACCGGTATTTTAATACCCTGGTGCTACTAGGAGTACTAGTAAAGTACACATTATAATGTATATCCAATATACTTCTGTCGACCTTGCCAGCCTTCTCATCTATCGAGTATCTAGGGTAGTTCTGATATAGTGACTGTTCCCCTCATTATAGAAGCACTTAGTCTCAGGTTAGGGTTCATCCTTGGGTTTCTTTACTAGAGCAGCAACTGATTTGCCATTTTATGAAGTATCCCTTCTTTCCCTTGCCCTTCTTGAAACTAGTGGTTTAACCATCAACAATTGATGCTCCTTCTTGATTTCTACTTTCGCGGTGTCAAACATCACGAGTTGCTCAAGGATCATTATGTCTATCCCTGATGTGTTATAGTTCATCACGAAGCTCCAATAGCTTGGTGGTAGCGACTATGGAGAACCATCAATATCTCATCTGGAAGATTAACTCCCACTCGATTCAAGCGATTGTAGTACTCAGACAATCTGAGCACATACTCAACGATTGAGCTTTTCTCCCTTAGTTTGCAGGCTTAAGAAACTTGTCAGAGGTCTCATACCTCTTGACGTGGGCACTAGTCTGAAATTCCAATTTTAGTCTTTGGAACATCTCATATGTTCTGCGACGTTTCAAAAACGTCTTTGGTGCCACAATTCTAAACCGTTAGTATTACATACTGAACTATCACGTAGTCATCAAAACGTGTATGTCAGATGTTTCCCAACATCTACAGACGATGCTCGAGGTTCAACACACTGAGCGGTGCATTAAGGACATAACCCTTCTGTGCAGCAATGAGGACAATCCTCAGTTCACGGACCCAGTCCGCATAATTGCTACTGTCAACTCTCAACTAAATTTTCTCTAGGAACATATCTAAAACAGTAGAACCAAAGCGTGAGCTACGACATAATTTGCAAAGACCTTTTGACTATGTTCATGATAATTAAGTTCATCTAATAAAATTATTCAATGAACTCCCACTTAGATAGACATCCCTCTAGTCATCTAAGTGATACATGATCCGAGTCAACTAGGCCATGTCCGATCATCACGTGAGACGGACTAGTCATCATCGGTGAACATCTTCATGTTGATCGTATCCACTATACGACTCATGTTCGACCTTTCAGTCTTCCGTGTTCCGAGGCCATGTCTGTACATGCTAGGCTCGTCAAGTTAACCTAAGTGTATTGCGTGTGTAAATCTGGCTTACACCCGTTATATGCGAACGTTAGAACCTATCACACCCGATCATCACGTGGTGCTTCAGAACAACGGACCTTAGCAACGGTGCACAGTTAGGGGGAACACTTTCTTGAAATTATTGCGAGGGATCATCTTATTTATGCTACCATCGTTCTAAGCAAATAAGATGTAAACATGACAAACATCACATGCAAATCATAAAGTGACATGATATGGCCAATATCATCTTGCGCCTTTGATCTCCATCTTCGAGGCGCGGCATGAACACCATCGTCACCGGCATGACACCATGATCTCCATCATCGTGTCTTCATGAAGTTGCCTCGCCAACTATTACTTCTACTACTATGGCTAATGGTTACCAATAAAGTAAAGTAATTACATGGCGTTTTCATTGACATGCAGGTCATAAATAAATTAAGACAACTCCTATGGCTCCTGCTGGTTGTCATACTCATCGACATGCAAGTCGTGATTCCTATTACAAGAACATGATCAATCTCATACATCACATATATCATTCATCACATCCTTTTGGCCATATCACGTCACATAGCATACCCTGCAAAAACAAGTTAGACGTCCTCTAATTATTGTTGCATGTTTTACATGGCTGCTATGGGTTTCTAGCAAGAACATTTCTTACCTACGCAAAACCACAACGGTGATATGCCAATTGCTATTTACCCTTCATAAGGACCCTTTTCATCGAATCCGATCTGACTAAAGTGGGAGAGACAGACACCCGCCAGCCACCTTATGCATCAAGTGCATGCCAGTCGGTGGAACCTGTCTCACGTAAGTGTACGTGTAAGGTCGGTCCGGGCCGCTTCATCCCACAATGCTGCTGAATCAAGATAAGACTAGTAACGGCAAGCAAATTGAACAAATCATCGCCCACAACTACTTTGTGTTCTACTCGTTCATAGAATCTACGCATGGACCTAGCTCATGATGCCACTGTAGGGGATCGTAGCAGAAATTTAAAATTTTCTATGCATCACCAAGATCAATCTATGGAGTAATATAGCAACGAGGGTAAGGGAGTGCATCTTCATACCCTTGAAGATCGCTAAGCGGAAGCGTTCAAGAGAACGGGGTTGATGGAGCCGTACTCGTCGTGATCCAAATCACCGATGATCCTAGCGCCGAACGGACAGCACCTCCACGTTCAACACACGTACGGAGCGGAGATGTCTCCTCCTTCTTTTTCCAGCAAGGGGGAGGAGAAGTTGATGGAGATCCAGCAGCACGACGGCGTGGTGGTGGAAGTAGCGGAATCCCGGCAGGGCTTCGCCAAGCGCAAGCGGGGAGGAAGAGGTGTCACGGGAGGGAGGAAGGCGCAAGGGCTTAGGGTGCTACTGCCCTCCCTCCCCTCCACTATATATAGGGGACCTGGGAGCGCCAGCCCCTAGAGATCCCATCTAATGGGAGTGGCGGCGGCCTAGGGGGTGGCTTGGCCCCCAAGCCAGGTGGAGGCGCCCCCACCCCTTTAGGGTTTCCAACCCTAGGCGCAAGGGAGGCCCAAGGGGGGCGCACCAGCCCACCAGGGGCTGGTTCCCACGTCACTTCGGCCCATGGGACAGGTGGCCCCACCCGGTGGACCCCCGGGACCCTTCCGGTGGTCCCGGTACAATACTGGTGACCCCGAAACTCTCCCGGTGGCCGAAACTAGACTTTATATATATATATATATATATATATATATATATATATATATATATATACCTCCGGACCATTCCGGAACTCCTCGTGACATCCAGGATCTCATCCGGGACTCCGAACAACTTTTGGTTAACCGCATACTAATATCTCTACAACTCTAGTGTCACCGAACCTTAAGTGTGTAGACCCTACGGGTTCGGGAGACACGTAGACATGACAGAGACAACTTTCAGGCCAATAACCAACAGCGGGATCTGGATACCCATGTTGGCTCCCACATGCTCCATGATGATCTCCTCGGATGAACCATGATGTTGAGGATTCAATCAATCCCTTATACAATTCCCTTTGTTTACCAGTATAGTACTTGCCCGAGATTCGATCGTCGGTATCTCGATACCTTGTTCAATCTCGTTACCGGCAAGTCTCTTTACTCGTTCCGTAACACATCATACCGTGATCAACTCCTTGGTCACATTGTGCACATTATGATGATGTCCTACCGAGTGGGCCTAGAGATACCTCTCCGTTTACATGGAGTGACAAATCCCAGTCTCGATTCGTGCCAACCCAACAGACACTTTCGGAGATACCCGTAGTGCACCTTTATAGCCACCCAGTTACGTTGTGATGTTTGGTGCACCCAAAGCATCCCTACGGTATCCGGGAGTTGCACAATCTCATGGTCTAAGGAAATGATACTTGACATTAGAAAAGCTTTAGCAAACGAACTACATGATCCTGTGCTACGCTTAAGATTGGGTCTTGTCCATCACATCATTCTCCTAATGATGTGATCCCGTTATCAATGACATCCAATGTCCATGGTCAGGAAACCATGACCATCTATTGATCAACAAGCTAGTCAACTAGAGGCTTACTAGGGACATGTTGTGGTCTATGTATTCACACATGTATTACGGTTTCCGGATAATACAATTACAGCATGAACAATAGACAATTATCATGAACAAGGAAATACAATAATAACCATTTTATTATTGCCTCTAGGGCATATTTCCAACACGCACGCACTCATTCCCTCGCACGCACACGCGGGTACACGGGAGGACGCAATTTTGTACCAAGATCCACCCCATGTGATAATTTGACGCGTGTAGAGTCGTTCACTTCATTGATGGTCAATTAATACAGCGCATGCAAATTGAGTGGACGTGAGGGCGGAAGAAAGACATTATTACTCCACTACGCGCATGCGAGTAGTTAAATCGTGGGTTGCTAGTAGTACTTCCATTGGTCTCCTTCGTATTTTGTGCCAATTTTTGACAGTAACATAATATTTATGCATTTGAGCAGTATAGTACTTGAAATTTATGTTCCGCTAAACTCATCGGGAGCCGTTTCGGGCCTCAAAACCAAAACCATCAATTAATATTTACCTTGTTCCCATCACATTCGAAAGCCTGCTCACACCTACTAGTACGTACCAAACCTGAATGTGTTCCCACTATGCAGGTAGTAGTACTAGTGCTAGTACTTAGGTTATAAAAAGGGGAACTACCTAACCGAAAATTACTCTACCTTTACTCCTCATAAGTGCTTCTTCTTCGTCCGGCGTTGCCATGGCCGGTGAGCAGAGCTCTAGGTTGAGAACTACTCGTAACAAGGGAGCGGCAACCAAGGCTATGGAAAAAAAGAGGGCTCGCCGCCACGCAGAGACCTCGAAAGATCTCTCACGGGCAGGCGATGTCTCCCAGGAGCGCCCTAGCCGTAGAGGCGAACATGCCGAGCCGGAGGAGCTGGAGTCGTTATCCCTCGACGGCATGCCCGATCAGCTCAATAAGCACCTCAATAAGCAGAAGGAGTTCATCCAAGGCTTGATGAAGTTGCTGAAGGAGAGCCTCGATGACATGCTCGCTGAGCTCAATCAGCAGGGGGAGTTGACCGCCGGCTTGGTGATGCTGCTGAAGAAGAGCATTGCCTCGGAGAAGAAGTCGACCGGTGAAATCCTGCGACTTCAGGAGGACAAGGCGAAGCTCTGCCACGAGATCGACCTGTTGAAGGAGAAGAACGCCGGCTGGAAGAAGCTGCATGAGAATAGTAGTTCCTCGATGAAGATGTTGTAGGCCCTCGTCATGGAACAGAAGGAGGAGTTGGCGAAGCTCCGCATCGAGCACCCGGCTGCTGTCAAGGTATGTAATGCGGCCGTGGAACAGATGATGAAGGCTCACGTCGAGAAATCCCATGTCATGGACAGAATGAAGAAGATGGCGGAGGATACGCGCAAGGAGATGGAGTTCGTGGAGGCGATGAAGAAGCAGTTACGACTCCACGGCGAATTAGATCATTTGGGGTGATAATCTTCCTTCTTTTGCTCCTGTGTTTCATCTTTTGCTTCGGGTGTTTCGCCGCACGTGTCATGTTCTCTGCGAGGCATGAATAGAACAATGGTTTTTTTGAGGGAATGAATAGAACAATGCTAACAATGAAATGACTAGCAAATTAGATCATTTTTATCGCCAAATGGCACTGGGCTGCCGTGTTTCGTGCTCCTCCGTCGCAGTACTACTCCATTGGAAAACTTGAGTATACCGCACGGTTCTTTGCTCCTCCTCGATCAGGTCGTCGGCGCATTTATACGAGCAGTCAAATCACAAGGCCCCGCCTTCCAGCAGTAATGAGCCGTCAAATCACAAAGGCCCTCGCCTCTCGTGAAACCGGCCAAGCTAGACTGCCCTGCCCTCTACTTTTGTACAACAGTAGTATCGATGGATTGTGCCATGGAGAAAAACTTGAAATTAAAAAGAAGGTGGTACATATAGAGAGCGCTCGTCGCCAAATTATGCATATAGTACTATTAAAAAGGCTAGTCACAATAATGGTGTCCAGCACAACCCACCCCTCAAATAAATCTAAGAAGGTGCTTGGATATGTTTTAGTCCCATGACTAAAAGTAGTGGGACTAAAACATGCTAGCCTCACCCATGCTTGGATCTAAATACTAAAAAGGCTAAAATCAAGTTATTGAGCATTTATTATCCTCCAAACCCTCCAATCCCGAACTCGCCTGTGTTAAAGGAGAGGAGTTAAATGAGTAGAGAGAGGACTAATCCACATTTTAGTAGGGGTACCCCTGACTAAAAAAATTAGTCTCAAGACTAGCCCCTCTTTAGTCAGGGGTGCTTGGAACTTTAGCCTCTTAAAGAGACTATTTTTAGTCAGCCTAAAATAAGTCCCTTGGATCCAAGCACCCTCTAAGCATCCTGGAATTCTTTGACAAAACTAAGCACCCTGAAATTCTTTGACAACTAAACTGCTGGCTATATGATATGGGCCATATATATTGTACGTATGTAATATGAAGAAACGAGTGGTAGTACTATACCAACTAAAAGATGAAATGTAAGAAATACTAGTATGTACGTACTGAAGAGTTAAAATAACAAGAAGAAACATAACATAGTTCTGCTAGGGGCTCAGCACAACACACCCCTCAAATTAAATTAAGCACGCCTGAAATTAAACTTTGCAACTATTTCGGTAGACACTGCATTAGAACCACCATGAGCAACAACACTCCCACCTTACTCAGAGTCCTCGTCCACATCCTCGACTTCGTCCTTGTCTCTCTTCCTCTTGGCCGATACTTCTTTGCTTGAACCGCACACTTGGTTGTTGCTCTTCATCCAACCCTTGTAGATATTGAAGCAAAGGTAGCCATCCATTGCAGCGTAGTGGATGTGGTCTATATCTAGTACATTCCGCTGCCATGCATGACGATGAAACGTGTATGGAGGTTTCTCTAGTTTACCATACAAAGGATGAACCATGGCTCCTGCCAGGGTCAGCATTGAAGGCTGATGAGAGGACACCAGCCGATTCTTTCGGAGGTCGAAGGTGTTGCCTACAACGAGGCCTATCCGACGCAGGACTTCTTTGTCGTTACCAAAGTCTACAGTAATGAATTTGACTAGGTTGCTCTCGAGGAAGTCCTTAAAATCCTGGCACTCAACGTCGGCATGGAATATGTGGTAGATCAAGCATAAGTCATGCACGCAAACCTGGATCATGGCGGGCTTCTTCCTCTCTTCGTCCTTTAGATCCTTATCTCATCCCAGGACTGTGGTGTACTCAACATCTAGCCAAGTGACCCACTCATCATCTGAGTCTTCGAACATGCGTCTGAAGTGAGAAAGGCATCCTTTCACCGTCGCGGAAGAATGGGTGTAGATGGCATCGAACTCATCGCCGGTGATGGTTCTAACATTGTACTCACCGCCGATCGTGGAGATTTGGGACGCCATGGATTTGGGAGGAGGGTTAGGATTAGTGGAACTGCCGTAATGTGAATGGACGGGATGACTAGGAGCGAACCGCTGTAGTATTGAAGGACGTGCGGGGACAAGTAGGAGCGAACTGCTAGCGTGCGAATGGCAGGGTAGTGGCTTTCCATTCTCCCATGATACAGGCTTCCGAGAGCCCTTGGATCTGAGATCGAACGGTTGCATGGCGTGATTCTATACCTATGGGTGAATATCCTATCCTGGAGGGTTATTTTGCAAATTTTCAACAACTTAGCATGCGACCGTTTGATCTCAGATACAAGGGCTGCCAGCAGCCCGTATCATGGTCGCACCCTTGGATTTTTAACACGATGCATTAGGCTATCTGATGTTGGCATGTCATACATAGTCATCACTTAGTCACTCATACTACAACAAGGTTGGCTATAAGTGCATATTTTTTACTCCTCTCTATCTCTTTCTTCGTACTCCCTCCGTCCCATAATATAAGAATGTTTTTGACACTAGTGTAGTGCCAAAAACGTTCTTAGACTAGCCAGAGTGGGAGTAACTTCAGCAGTAACATCGAGTCCAACTCAGTAAATTTGCTTATGTGGCAATGAGTTAATGAGGAGAGAGGTAGTTGTAGTAACTTAGCTAGTTACTGTAACATCACATGTCCCAATGCAATATGAGTCTATAAACTAATAAATGAAGCTCTGCATGTTACCACACTTATGTTACTACCCACTATGAAGGTAGTAACATAGTCTAGGGATATGTGTTTGTTACTAGTGTATGTTACTCTCCATTGTGGCTATTCTTATATTATGGGACACAGGGAGTACTAGTATTTATTGCATTTGCCAAGGAGTGACCTCTTACAATGAAATGGTGTTGCTAAGTTTGCTTCATTTAATTAGCTATAGACTCAAAATTGTCTTTTCACCTAGGTACACACGCTTAGCACCATTTCTTCCTTGGGTCACCAAACTAATCTCTCTCTTCTTGATTAACTTGCCACATCAGACATTATGCCTATGTGGCAAGCTTAAGCACCTGTAGGAGCAAGTAAAAGTAAGTACAATAGTGCGCTTTACATGGCATTTTTGCATATGTGGAGGAAAGAGAGGCAAGGAAAAAGTGGAGAAGTGGGCTCTCATGCAAGAGCCAGCCTCTACTACATGGTGGAGCATTGGGAGACGCACCTGTATGGAGGTGGTCAGGAATCGGGAGACTCACACCGGTCGTAGCGCCGCAGTTAAAATGATAATGGCAAGTCAAATCACAGGGCCCCACCTGTCCAGCAGTAACTCGCTGTCAAATCACACAGCCCTACGTTTTCAGCAGCCTACTCCTCGTCTTCTCGCGTCTCTGTCGAACGGACTAGGCGGAACTGCCCCGCCGCCTACCGCGCAGGAGAAGTCCCGCCCTCGACTTTTAAATAGTATACAGTATACTAATTTTGTATCCATGGATTGCGCCCGCGCCATGGAGCAAAGCGTCTAGAAAACGGTGGTACACATGTACCGAGTATACAGCACGCCCGTCGCGTTCGTGTCGCACCCCAGACGGTCGGTCGGTCTGGCACGCCGCTCTCTGAATGGAATGCGCGTCATATTGTGTTTGCACACACATGTGGGACGGCAATTGAGAACTGACCATAGGCACACTCCATGGCCTCGCAAGTCAGGTGACTTAATAGAAGAGGGAGATGAGCGATAGTACTA
This sequence comes from Triticum aestivum, assembly GCF_018294505.1. Classification (NCBI taxonomy): domain Eukaryota; kingdom Viridiplantae; phylum Streptophyta; class Magnoliopsida; order Poales; family Poaceae; genus Triticum; species Triticum aestivum. Next base: position 87,406,106 of record NC_057800.1, read on the forward strand.
GAGAAGTATTGTACTACGTTGGTGCCTAGATGATCCCTGCAAGACACGGAAGATCAGTTCGTCCATGCATGTGACCAGACTCCAGCAGACATGCCTGGATTAGCTATCATCTACATATCATGCAGGCTGTGTTGTACATGGTTGTAGTTGTGGTGAGAAATATAAAAAAAGGTTTCTTGTCATCTCGCAAAAATAGGTGTCATGTGCTTCGGATCACTGTGAGGGTTAAACAGCAACAACTGAGTTGGGCTAGTCATTGGGGGCACATGCACGAACAATGACTACTCGACTGCCATCTAGGTCAAGCCGGCTATGTTAATTAGGACATCTATCGACGGACCCCTTTTCTATGAGTTTATCTTTAATTTGAGCTTTGTTCCTCATCTAGTTTGTCTGTCGGGATTCATGTTGTCTCCTTTGGGCAGTGAGGTTATGATTTCTTGTGATGTGGCATTTTTCGTGTTATATGTTATAATCCGGCGCTTCAGATCAAAATGACGACAACTATGCCTCCGGGCCACGTGCATGAAGACTTCTCGACAGTCATTGACGAGGTCAAGCCGGCTCAGGTAGACAAAAGAAAACTAGTACTACTCCACTATATAGGCAGGAGTCTCCACGCTTGCTTGCTAGTGTTGCTCTCTTCACACTGTCTCGTCCTCTCCAGATCTAAACACGACAACGGTGGCCACTCTCTCTCTCTATCTCTCTCTCTCTCTCTCTCTCTCTCTCTCTCTGCTCACTGCTGGTCACAGATCCAGCCGGATCCTCTCCGTCGGGGAAGGTGAGAAGGTGCAACATTCACATGATCGTCCTCGGCGACAGCTCTTACCCACTGTTGGGCGCGTCCCGATCAGCCTGCCTTGCCGTTCTCTCCCAAGCACCGCTGGCGAGGGAGGGCCTCCGACCCCTTCTTCCTCGCTGCCGTAGTGTGGGAAGATTCGGCCTCCCGCCGCCCACCTAGCGACATCCCGACGACCATCAGGTACAACTTCCTTCGAAAAAGGCCTTGCTCTACTTCCCGAGCTCATGACGTCGCTGCATTTGTATCTTTTACTATTTCTCAGGCCCCCTTGTAGATAGGATCGATCGGCTGTTCGAAAACCACCTAATATTTTTATGTTTAAGAGGTAAAACTAGTTCATGCACTTGAATCTAGTACTACTTGGTTCAAACAAGGAAGAAAGGGGGTGGGGGTGGGGGAGGATTTGTTACCTGAATCTAGGACTTGGTCGAAAGAGGAAATAATGGGGGCGAAAAGTAGCAGAGATTGGCTATCCAACTGGTCTCTAGGTCTAATAGGGAAATAAAGGGAAACGCAGTACAAACTCAATATAAACCCGATCTATTGGTTAAAAAGGAAAGAAAGTGGGGACTAGGGGACAAGTCAACAGAGTAAGTCCAGCATTAGATTTGCTAGCTTCACACAGTATAAGGTGGCTATACCGAACAAAAATGGGACCAACCCAGATATCATGTTCTGATGTTTGTTGCCCCGAGCCATTCTTATGTAATGCCACTGGTAAAATGTAGTAGTCGCACTATTAAAAGTAAGGACACGTTAAACCAATGTTGTTTTCAATGTAATGCCTCCAGTAATATGAAGCAATGGCACTTCTTTACATGTCCTGCTAAAATTTCCCATTAAGATAAGTTGGTTCTTTTCGTTAGAAATGCAACTGTCCTGGTCCGTCTACTCTCTCGTGCCCAAAGTAATGTCGTATTTAATGGTTGTCATAGTTAATCCTAATGCCCACACTAATATCTAGCAATGCCAGTGCTTTATAAATTGCTACTGTCCTTGTAGGATTGCCATTCAGATAAGGAACATGCTTCTTTTCATTTGATGCATGTTTCATCACTTGTTAGTCACCCTCCTTTCCACCTTTTTTGTGCAAACAGAGATATACATTTCACGCTCGATCTTAGTTGAATTGCACAAATGATATCCAAATTATAGTTGAGCATTCCAGGAGCTTCACAACCAACCTTGATGTTGCTCAATTTTATTGCAACTAATGAAGAAGAAGCTCTCTGGGTTTCGTTTTCTGATGGAAAGGGAACCGGGGATGGAGCCCTTTTCTTAAAAAAATTGAAGAAGAAGTTGCTAGCTCACGGGACATTGCTTCATTTTAGGTGAATTGCACCAAAAGGTCCCATGAATTGAATCATCCATGTTGGTGACTGAAAGAGCCAGCTTCAGCATCCCAGTCTAAGCACCCCTGGCCTCCATCCTTGCGACGCATGGTACACCTTGTTTTGCCACCTGATTGACCCTAGTGTCACTAATAAAATGAAGTAATAATAAAGTTAAAATAGAGTGATTGTCATCTCTATCATTTCATTTCCAATGTAGATAAAGAAAGTGCTTCTCTTTGTTAATCTATGTTTCATCAACTAGTCCCATTGTTAATGTTTAAACGTTTCTACAAACTGGGGTGCTTAATTTTAGTTGATATGTACAAAAATAGAGATTTTAATGTCGCCTTCTTGTACTACCGCTGTACACTGATGTTCATCACTGGCAGAAGGTGTGTCTGGGAGACTTGGGACGATGTCCAGTATGAGGCATACCATATGAGGTGTCGAGGGCCCATCTCGCCCTCGTAGCATGGCATACTATGATACTATTGCAATATTTTCTTCTATTTGTTTTGTGTGTTTCATCAACTAGTGCCACTATAATGTAATCACGCTTTTTCATTATCTGTGCAGACAGGGTTATTCAGCTGCATTTTGGTGGAACTGCACAAATATACGTATGGAACTGCACAAATATACGTGTGGAACTGCAGAGTCTGAGGTGTGCCAAGTAAAAAATTACTGACACCAACCATGTTGCATGCATGCATTGGCATCCACCACCACCAGTGGGATGTGTGGAGCTCTCTGTGGACGGATCTTTCTCGGCAGCAAATCATGTAACCAAATACTAGTAGCTTATATTGGCAGTTTTCTAGGGAGTACTCTTTTCTGAAAGAAGCACCAATCTATTTTTCTTTATTTGTACACTGTGTCACAACTTTGACCCAAAGGTCCAGAGCTATTTTAGGGTGATTGGCGTAGTACTTGGAGACTGATTGTAAGCATGATTTTCATTAGCTGTCACACTGATTGTAAGCATGAGCAGGTGGAAGATTAGGTTAGTGTGAAGCTTACCTTAAACCCTACCGCCACCGTTGAAACGAGGCGAGCATAGAGGGAACCATGGAGAACGACGGGGAAGCGACATCGTGCCATCCAGACTCCTCTTGCGGTGGGAGAATGAATACTCCTGTGGCTCCGGCTGGCTCTGCACCCTCACGAACGGCACACCATACTCGATCGATTCGTTATCCTCTAGGTGCTCGACCTTCGACCTGTACGCCCACCACCTCTGCCTCACTGCCACCTCGGGCGAATCTGTCTGCTCCATCGCCCAGAGGAGATACTCGATGAACTCGGAGGACTGTGGCGTGACTGCCGCCGAGGAGTACATGTACATCGCCTCCCTCATCGCCATCGTCTCGCTCTTTCGCATACATTGCCACATGGCCCGCACCGTCCTCGAAATCTCCCACTCATTGTCAAACCAAATAAGGATCTCCTTCAACCTGGCTAACTTTTCCTGGTCGCCGCTGGCGATCTGCCTGATTCGCTGCTGCATCCTCTCCATAGATGTCCTTCTGAGTGGTCCAGTGCTAGCTTTGGAAGATGGGAGGAGAGACGGTGGTCTTGCAATAGAGAAGAGGGAGAGGCGAGACGGTGGTTTTGGAATGGAGATGATGGAGAGGAGAGGAGGTGGTTTTGCAATGGAGAAGATCAGAAGTGGGAGAGGCGAGGCAGTAGTTTTGGAATGGAGATGATGGAGAGGAGAGGAGGTGGTTTTGCAATGGAGAAGATCAGAAGAGGGAGAGGCGAGAAGATGGTTTTGGAATGGAGATGATGGAGAGGAGAGGAGGTGGTTTTGCAATGGAGAAGAGGGAGAGGAGCGTGCGGCAGTGATTTAGGATTGGACGAGAGGGCTGGAGCGCTGTGACTAGATCAAAATCAAAATCAACTTACCCTTCAATTAAGAAAGCGACCCCACATTAACTAGTCTCCCTTTTATTCTGGGTCATAATTGACCATGATTTTCACACATAAAATATATGTTATACGTTGCAAAAATAATATAATTTGAAAGTACATTCAGATACGAACCAAACGATACAATTTTTGGTGACATGCATTCACATTTTGCTTGTCAAATACAATACGTGGTCAAACTTTGACCCAAAATACGCAAAACAACAACAAAATACTTCCCAGACCAGCGCCGCTCTTCCGCTCTTCTCCTCTTAAACCACCGCCACTCCTCTCCTGTTCCAATCTAAATGCAGCACCACTCCTCTCCTTTTCCATTTCAAAACCACCGCCCCTCCTCTCCTGTTCCAGTCCAAAACTAGCATCGCTCCTCTCCCGTTCTAATCCAAAACCAGCATTGCTCCTCTCCTCTTCCATTCAAAAACCACCACTGGCGAGTGAAGGTGCTGTGGAGAAGTAGATCGATGGAGGAGTACAACCGATACATGAGGATCGCAGACGGCGACCCTGTGAAGCTAGCTAGGATGTTGGAGATACAGTCTTGGTTTGACAACAAGGATGAACTAGCGGCGGCGGCGACATCCATGGCCAAATATCTGCAACAGAGCAAAAAGGCGGCGATACTCCTGGAGGGAGTCGCGCCGGAGTACATAGAGCTGCTCCTCTGGGCCATGGAACAAACAGATTCACCGAATCCGATCGTGAGGGAGCGATGGTGGGAGTATCGATCCCAGATGGAGCATCCACCAGAGATTGAAGGATTGAGCATCTACAGGGTGTCGTTTGTGAGGGTGTCCTGCTAGCGTGAGCCGGTGGAGTCTTCGTCGACCGAACCCAACTACAGGAGAAGAAAAGCAGTTGGCCCGATGACGCTTCCCCGCCATCGTCTCCCTTGCCGTTCACATCGTCTCACGGGGCGGCTGTCTGCCACCGAGGAATAGGAGGGGGCTGCCCCCCCAGCCCAATACTCGAGCAGGTTGTGAATTGTCAGGAGGAGCTTAGGGTTGTCAGTATTTGCAGGTTGTGAATTGTGTTTTGTGTTATGTATTTTGAGAGTACTTTCAGATATGAATGTCTTTTGAATTTCAGATTTGCAGTATTGAGCATATGAAGTATTTTATGAATTCTAGAGATCTATTTTTAGCACTTAAAAAATGTAGTTTCATAGGAGTATAAAAGTGCAGACAATGTGATTCTCAGAGAAGAAACTGCAAGTTTCAGTTTCAGATAAGAAGCTGCAAGTTTAGTTTCAGATAAGAAACTGCAACTTTCAGAGGCAGAGCATTTATATTAACACGGCCTTTTCAAACAGGGTTAACATCATGTTGGAAGTTTTATTCATGGTTGAAAATGGAACTACCAGCCAGTTAACATCATGCTGATCAACATTCATGCATAGCACATCTTCATATGATGCACAGTCAAAATGCCCACACAATGTCGAGTGTGCGAAACACAGAGAAAACGAGGGACAAAGTTTTGGCAAGTGTTAGACGTGGTTTTGGGCTGCCCCGTCTAGGCTTTCATTTTTAACATGTGCAGCCCACAACCTCGTATGGGAGGTCCATAGGCCTGTTTGTATTTTCTTAGGGCCGTCATGTATCGACCGGCCTATGGACCTCCCATCCGAGGTTTTATTTTTGGCAGCCCAATTTATGTATTTTTTTAAGAAAACGCAGAGGTCTGTTCTATTTTCTATATAAGAATAGGAACGCCGGGTCCAACTTATGTTTCCCTTCTAACTATATTATATATATTTAAATTATTTTATATGTTATTATATATTATTTTTACTATCATCATATATTTAACAGATACTTACATATGTAAGAAAACAATATCCCACATCTTATTAACTTATAAAAATAAGTTCTTAACAAATAAAATCCTGGATTATTTTGGCACGAAAATCCTAGGGATTCTGTACAAAAGCTTGGTAAGATTTAAGTACGAATGTAATAATATCACTTATTATTTAAATATATTTATAAAAAAATGCTCAGCCCCTTTTATTTTTTGATAACATTGCTGGCCCAACCCAACATTATAATTAGAATCAGCCCAGCAAAATCGTGTATTTCGAGAAAGTGCAAATGGCCTGTAATTTTTTAGGAAATAAAATAAATGGGCCGCATGGACGCTACATTATTTGTTCACCCAGCCCAGCTAATGGCTGTAATTCAAAAAAGATCAAATTGACTGTAAATTCTACCGCGCAAAAAAAGACTGTAAATTATGAAAAATGGGTTGAATATGTGCCACATTTTTGGAGGCTGAAATGTGGGACAATAGGTCGAAGCCAACGCAAGTCGTTGTCAATTTAGTCAACAAATGATTCTGACATGTTAGCCGTTGGATTTACATCGAACGACTGGCATCCATCTTCAATCTCTCGTCTTCTTCCTCCAGCGCCACTGGGACCACCTCCCGCCTCCTGCTGCTAGCAGCCCTGCTTAGCACGCTTCGCTATGAAGCGCTACTCCACCGTTGGCCAGGCCATCCCTCCACCCCTCCACACCTCCTGTTCTTCTCCACCGACTGCCAAACCACACCGCACTAGAACCAGTTAACCCTCGTACACCTCTCCGTCTGCGACTCTACTCCCGCATCTTCCCATCTCCGACTCGTTGCTGTCTGGGGCCTCGCCGTCGTCCACCACCTTGGATGCGCTCGGCGCGGCGTGGTCAACATGGTCAACAAACGACACCATCAGAAGTAGACTGTGCGTGGAGAGGCTGACAGCTGGGTCCACGGCCGCACACAAGGAAATGCCTCCTTATTACGCGCAAAATAATGATTCCTCCACCGGAAGGGCCTCTGTATTTCGCGAAAATAATGTGCCCCCCACTGACATGTCAGACCCACCAGCTATCTTCGCACGCAAGGAAGTGCCTCCTTATTACGCACAAAAAAAATGAATATTCCCCCTGCCAGCTGGAATCCAGCATAGTGGGAGGCTGAGTTGTGGGCCTACCAAGTTGACGGGGACGGAGGGATTTGTCAACTTAGTCAATATGAACAATTCTAGCTCTTGTTACCGTACGATGTTCATCCAACGGCAGTAGTGCTTCTTCAACCTCTGATCTTCTTACTCCAGCCGCCCAAACGAGCGCCGGCCGTGCCGCGTGCTCCTACCTCCCGTGGCCGGCTGTGATGCCGCGGAGGCCTCACCGCCCCCTACTACTCCCACCGCTGGACAGGCGATCCCTCTACTCACCCACAACCCCTGTTATTCTGCGGCGACAGCAGCCTCACACCGTAGCCGAACCAGTGAACCCTCGTACTCCTCTTCGCGTGGGCATCCACTATTGCGTCTTCCCCGGCTCCGAGTCACCCCCTTCCTAGTCCTTGCCGTCGTCCACCGTCGTGGTGCTCTCGGTGCGGCGTGGTCAACGTGGTCAAGGAACGACTTCCATCGGACGTGGACTGTACGTGGAGGGGCTAACAGCTGGGTCCACGGCCGCAGCAAGGAAGTGCCTCCTTATTACGCGCAAAATAATGATTCCTCCACCTGACAGTAGGGACCCACCAGATGGGCCACCGTATTTCGCGAAAAAATGTTTCCCCCTGACTGCTGGGACCCACCAGCTACATCTTCGCACGCAAGGAAGTGCGTCCGAGCAAAAAAACGATTCGCCCCCCTGACTGCTGGGACCCACCAGCTACATCTTCGCACGCAAGGAAGTGCACCAGGAAAAAAATGATTCGCCCCCCTGACTGCTGGGACCCACTAGCTACATCTTCGCACGCAAGGAAGTGCCTGACAGTCGAGACCCACCTGGTCGAAGCATACGTAGTGTTGTCATTCTGGTCGCGAACGTGTACGTACATATATACTGGTGGATGTAGAGGCGCGCACATGTCATAGTAGAGGCGCGTACGTGTCGTAGTAGAGGCGCACACATCGCATGTACACATACGTACAGCGGCCAGGGTGCAAGAAAGAAAATACGGCCACGTATGTGTACATACGGGCGGGGTCTTGAACGCCTACTCGCGTATACGTACGGCCATGGCTTGTGTACATGGCTGGGTCGGAATGGAGAAACAGCGTCGTCGTCGTGTTCATGGGGAGGCAACAGAATGCGTCATGTTCATGGGGAGGCAACGGAATGCGTCGTGTTCATCGGGAGGCAACGGAACGCGTGAGAGACAACCGGCTGGGTCGGAACGGAATGCGTGGTCATGTTCATCGGGAGGGCTTGGACGGAACAGGCGATGGAAACGAGGCCTGGCGTACCACAAAACGGAGGAAATAGACCTTCTACATTCGGAACGGGGTCCTGTTGATCGGGAGGGGTGTGGCGTACCGCAAAACGGAGGAAACGGACCTCCTACGGTCGAAACGGGGGTCCTGTTGATCGGGAGGGGTGTGGCGTACCGCAAAACGGATGAAGCGGACCTCCTACGGTCGAAACGAGGGTCCTGTTGATCGGAAGGGGTGTGGCG
>NC_057800.1:87415095-87635970 GCF_018294505.1 Triticum aestivum
CACTGTTCATCCAATCGATCGGCTTCAGTTAGCAGCAGTAGCGAAGGAATCGCTCGATCGGGTTCAGTTAACAGCCATCGATCGATCGCTCGGGTTCAGTAACGCGTAGCCTGCAGTCCAATCGCTCGGGTTCAGTTAGAGCCCAACGCCTCGCTCGGGGTCAGTTAGAGCCAACGCCTCGCACACACGCGCGTATGTGTATGAGAGAAACGCGCATCGCTCGGCCCCCGACCTCCCACCGTAACCGGGAACTCCCCGAAATTTTCCTCCCCCTCGCTTCTACCACGGTTTTTTCCGTCATGGACGGCCTAAAGAATGTCATGCAGTTGCGTCTCCGGCCCACCCAGGACAAAAATCCCATTTTCTGTCATGATTTTTTGTCATAGAAGTAGGAGCCGACCACATCTATGATGATACCGGGTTTTGTCACAATTATCATCATAGAAGTGTCATATGTATGACAGAAAAAAATTCGTTTGGCCCAAAATGTCACGGATGTGTCTTTTTTTGTAGTGCCAGCAGGCATCTAGTGTATTAAGTTCATCGAGAAACGAAGTAATGCAATAAGAATGATGACATGATATAGACAAGATCATTTATGTAGAAATAGACCGCATCTTGTTATCCTTAATGGAAACGATACATATGTGTCGGTTCCCCTTCTGTCACTGGGATCAAGCACCGTCAGATCGAACCCATCACAAAGCACCTCTTCCCATTGCAAGATAAATAGATCAACTTGGCCAAACAAAACCCAAATATGGAGAACAAATACAAGGCAATAAGCAATCATGCATATAAGAGATCAAAGAAGACTCAAATAACTTTCATGAAGTAAAAGGGATAGATCTGATCATAAACTCAAAGTTCATCGGATCCCAACAAACACACCGTAAAAAGAATTACATCATATGGATCTCCAAGAGACCATTGTATTGAGAATCAAACGAGAGAGAGGAAGCCATCTAGCTACTAATTATGGACCCGAAGGTCTACAAAGAACTACTCACGCATCATCGGAGAGGCACCAATGGACATGATGAACCCTCAGTGATGGTGTCTAGATTGGATCTGGTGGTTCTGGAACTTGCGGCGGCTGGAATTGATTTTCGACTCCCCTAGGGTTTCTAGAATATTGGGGTATTTATAGAGCAAAGAGGCGGTTCGGGAGGCCACCGAGGTGGGCACAACCCACCTGGGCGTGCCTGGGTTGTGCCCCCCTTGGGGCACCTCCCAGGTGCTTCTCCGGCCCATTGGATGTCTTTTGGTCCAAAAAAATCCACAAAAAGTTTCGCTGCATTTGGACTCCGTTTGGTATTGATTTCCTGTGTTGTAAAAAACATGCAAAAAAACAGCAACTGGCACTGGGCACTATGTCAATAGGTTAGTACCAAAAAATGATATAAAATGACTATAAAATGATTGTAAAACATCCAAGAATGATAATATAACAGCATGGAACAATCAAAAATTATAGATATGTTGGAGATGTATCAACATCCCCAAGCTTAATTCCTTCTCGTCCTCGAGTAGGTAAATGATAAAAATAGAATTTTTGATGTGGAATGCTGCCTAACATGTCATCACATATTATTTTCTTTGTAGCATGGACATTTGGACTTTTATATGGTTTAAGAAATAGTCTAGTTTTGACATGAGACTTAAATACTCAAGCATATCAACAAGCAACCATGTCTTTCAAAATATCAATGCTAAAATAAGTTATCCCTAGCCCATTATGCTCAATCATTGATCCATTCATGAAACACACTCGCATATTAGCTACACCCAATGCTCAAGTATGATCATAGTGCCCCTTAGTTGGTGCTTTATAAGAGAAGATGGAGAGTCAAATTAAAAATAAAAATTGCATAAAGTAAAAGAAAGGCCTTTCACAGAGGGAAGTAGGGATTTGTAGAGGTACCAAAGCTCAAAGCGAAAAAGATAGAGATAAAATCATTTTGGGAGGCATGCTTTTCCTATCAACGAGAACGATCAAGTAGTTCCCAATACTTTCCATGCTAGATATACCATAGGCGGTTCCCAAAGAAATTAAAGTTTATTCATTTTTCAACCATAATTTCACTTTCCATGGCTAGCCATATCCACGGGTGCCTTCCATACCAACACTTTCCAAGGAATTTATTATTTTACAACATAAAGTAAATTCATTTTTCATTTCGGGACTGGGCATCCCTAATACCTTTGCCTTACTCTCGTGCAACGACAAGTGAATAAACACTCATCGTGAGAATAATATATCTAGCATGGAAATATATTAGGCACCCCCTACCGTTTCATGAGCAGTACGAGCACACAAAAGAGAAATTTATTGAAAATTAGAGATGGCACATACAAATTTGCTTAGAACGGCAAGAGAATACCGCATATAGGTAGGTATGGTGGACTCATGTGGCAAAACTGGTTTAAAGGATTTAGGATGCACAAGTAGTGATCATACTTAGTGCAAAATGAAGGCTAGCAAAAGATTGAGAAGCGACCAACCAAGAAATGAAAAATCTCATAAGCGAGCATTAAGCATAATTAACACCAAATAATGCACCACAAGTAGGATGTAATTTCATCGCAGAACTATTGACTTTCGTGCTTGCATAGGGAATCACAAACCTTAACACCGCTATTCTTACTAAAGCATAATTACTCATCAACATGACTCACATATCACATCATCATATATCAAAACTATTACAATGAATCAAGTTTATTTTGTCCAATGAACTTCATGAAAGTTTTTATTATATCCTTCTTGGATATCTATCACTTTGGAACTAATTTTCATGTGTTGCTTTTGATAAGCTCAAACAAATATAAGTGAAGATCATGAGCATAATATTTCTTTCTCTCAAATAAATTTAAGTGAATCAGGGAGAATCTCTTAAAAAATTACTAACTCTCAAATAAATCTAAGTGAAGCATGAGAGCATTTCTTCAATAACACTAAAGCACACCATGCTCAAAAATATATAAGTGAAGCACTAGAGCAATTCCATAGCTCATAAAGATTTAAGTGGAGCATAGAGAGCAATTATAACAAGTCATGGAATAATTTTGGCTCTCTCAAATACTCCCTCCATCCAGAACTACTTGTCGGCGGAATTGATGTATCTAGACGTATTTTAGTCTAGATACATCCATTTTTATCCATTTCACCGACAAGTATTTCTGCACGGAGGGAGTAGGTGTTTCCAGCAAGGATTCAAGACTTAAAACACAAAGCAAAACAAGCAAAGACTCATAGCATACAAGATGCTCCAAGCAAAACTTATTTCTGGACGGAGGGAGTAGGTGATATCCCCCTAAATTTATCTTATTAACACTTATTGTTTTTTGTCAAAGAACAATTACTCTTCCCTATAATATTTTTATACAGGACAATATTTTATGCCATTATACCGTGGATACGGAGTGCATGCACTAGCATTCGTCCATGCCATGCTGCTCGACAGACATGCGTGCAAGCCACCGTTCCCGCGGTCCAGTCCGCATCAACCCGTCGGGACCATGCGAATTACCCAATAAAGCGCGCACATGCCGTCGTTCCCTGCAGTCCGGTCTACATCAACATACGGCCGACTCGCCCATCCGTGCTGATTTACAACACCGGTGCCGACTCTCCCCGTCCACACCGGCTTACAATGCCGCAGCCGACTCATTTACTGTCCGGACGAGTCAGGATAATGATTCATTGTAAAGATGGCGTCATGACGTATCTATGGAGTGTGCGGACGCACATAAGTCGCCGCCTTTGCACACCCGGTCTACATTAACTCGCTCGTTTGCGCGGGTTACTGCACCCACGATTAACTCGCTCGTCCATGCCAGCTTACAATGTCGCGGCCGACTCATCTATCCGAGCTGCCTCTGATGGTGCGGTCGTCTTTGTTGTCCGTCTATCGCGGCCTGGTCTACATCAACGTACTGGGTCTGCATGAGCTATTTATTGAGTATGGGCAAGTCACAGCTTGGGTAGCCCGGTTCTCTTTCAACAAATTGAAGGCAAATTATCATATACTATCAATCATTGTCTGCACTGGATGGCTCAATGGGCAAGCGCACAAGTTGCCGCCACTACAGTTTGGTTAACTTCAAATAGCCAGTTGGAAGGAACCATTGGCCGAGTTGCTGACGCGGCTCATACGGGATCATTTATAACCCGCCGCAGTCACCTCAACCTTCTGTGGATTCGCATCATGCTATCAATGATATACAACTTATGCCGGTTTCTATCACAGTCAAATATGGAGAATCTCAAGCCAACTCCTCGAGTCTCCTTGAGACTCAGCAAATGTTGTCATTTTTCAGTGAATTCAAGAACCCCAGGACGTTGGAGGGAAAAATAACCCGGTCCCGGAGGCTACTACCATATTGATGAAAATTTAAAGGCCATCAGAAAATTTCCGGTTCAAAATGAAGAATGCCGGTTTAAAATCCGGTTCAAGGGAAATTTGTTCTCCCACAAGGCTCTAAGGCTCTCAATTCTGGTTTAATAATTTCCGGTTCAAAAAATAATTAATTTCTCGCAAGTTCGAGTTTAAAGGCCGTCAGAAAATTTCCGGCTGAAAATGAAGATTCCGATTTAAAATCCGGTTCAAGGGAAAGATGTCTCCCATGAAGCTTTGAAGCTCTCAATATCCGGTTTAACATCCAGTTCAAGAAGAAGTTATCTCTTGCAAAAAATTAAAGATTGCCAAAGAGAACTTGCTGTCATGATGCGCGGTTCAAACATGGGCATCCTGCCTTATTGGTTTATCATATTATTGATCACAGCTGTGACTACCCTATTGATCCGGCTATCAAGCCAATATTATCATAAGAGCACAGCTCTGGTTACTTCAGTAATCCGGCTATCAAGCCAATATTATCATAAGGGGCCAAAGAGAGTCTGCTGCACAGCACAACTCAAACATGGGTATCCGTTGAGCACAACTCACAACATCACTTGGGGGCTTGGTCGTATCCGAACCATAGCTACACCTCTTGATAGGCATAAGGCCACCAGGAAAATCACTTGGGGGCTATGTTCGAACCATAGTCACACCTCTTGATAGGCATAAGGGCACCAGGGAAATCACTTGGGGCTTGGTCGTATCCGAACCATAGCTACACCTCTTGATAGGCATAAGGCCACCAGGGAAATCACTTGGGGGCTATGGGTTTGAACCATAGTTACACCTCTTGATAGGCATAAGGGCACCAGGGAAATCACTTTGGGGCTTGGTCGTATTCGAACCATAGCTACACCTCTTGATCGGCGCAATGCCACAATTATGACTACTTGGGGGCTCTGGTCATATCCGAACCATAGCTTAAACCCTCTTGATCATACACATACATCATCATATATTGTGTCATACATTGCATCAACATTACATCATCATAGCATGTATCATATGGGCACGGATATACCGGTTTATATGGCAGGAATTGGTTTTAAAACCAGATTATATTATTCAAATCTTCAAATAGCCAACATGGCTGGATTTTATTATGGTTATCAATAACCAGTATTATGATTAAGGTTTTCAAAGTCGCTTTAGCGCAATGGCTATCATATTATCAATGGATATGATTTTTTTCTACAATTGAAGGAATAGTCCCGAGTTGCTGCAGGCTTACAACCCGGCACTTGGGGGCTACATTATTCAAATTGAGATTACATCAAATATACAAGTCCCATGTCACTGCAAGCATGCACCATGGCACTTGGGGGCTAATGCAAAGTCATTTTTACTGGCCTTATTGAAGACCCGACTCATCACATCATAATGAGCCGGCCCTTGGGGGCTACCGATTGCTCCTGTCAGAAATTTAAGGTACACAAGCTTTAATCCATTATATTGAAAGGTTTATTTCTCAGTTGGAAGAGTACAAAGCTCTTAACCTTATGGACGTGGGCTCGAGCCCCGTGGTGGGGGTTACATCATATGATGTTATTTTCAATAAAGTATATATAAAGTCCCAGCTCAGTATTATCTTACTGAGCCGGCCCTTGGAGGCTACACGCCGCTGCTCAAGTATACATGATCATATTTATAAAGTCCCTGCTCATTATTGCATAATGACCCGGCCCTTGGGGGTTACACGAGTTGAAGTTTTTGTGAGCATAAGACAATTACAAGTCCTAGGTTGCTGTAAGCATGGCAACCCAACACTTGTGGGCTACATATATGGAATATTCAGTTTATATGATTGAGATGAACAAACCAGATTTCTTCAAGGTTGCAACAATTATTGGAGCAAATCTTAAGTTATCACTATGCTCTCCTCTTAAGACTTGGGGGCTACAGGTATTATGCATATAAAGGAGGAACTTCTTCAAATTATCAGTTTTGAGCCAATCAGGAAGATCAATTACATGACCCGGTGTCAACAACAATTATGACCCGGTGCCATCAATATTTATAAACCGGCAAGTTATACATCTTCAAGCCGACTGAAAGTCAGATGAGTATTTCAAAATCAATATTTTTTAAACCGGCGCTTTGGAAGCCGATTCAAGTGGATTATTTCTTACAATATTTCTCTACAAGAGACCAATGTCAACAAATTTACTCTGAAGCTGGCTTATTGACCCGGATTTTTTAGAAGAAGGAAATGACAAGGAGTTAAGGATGATCAGGTGTCGGTTTACAAGAATTCTTAATTCGGAACACAATTTGTCAAATTTGTTCTTGTATTTGTTTTACAGGATTAGCTTAACATGGATAAATCCAAATTAAACTGGGGGCTAATGTCGGGGATATACCCCGCGGTATGACCCGGCCAGAAATATGACCCGGCCGGTCTTGGCGGTTTACTTGAGACCCGGCTGACACTTGGCGATTCACTGGCGACCCTCCCTAACTTGGCGGTTTGCAAGCAACCCGCCGGAACATTATGACACACGGGTGACCCGGTGGACGGGTCAGACAGATGACAAGGCCCAAGGCCTAGAAGCCGGTTCATGTTAACGGTGGGCCGGTTTATGAGGAAAGCACAAGGGATATTCCCCTACAAAGGAACCAAGACTAGGACTCCACTTGCAATAGACTAATCCTAATCCAACTAGGACTAGTCATGTAAACCGCCCCTTCAACATATATAAGGAGGGGCAGGGCTCCCAAAAGAGGGGGAAGTAAGAAGAAACAATCTCTAGGGCTAGACACAAAGAGCCGGTTTACCGGCGACTCTCTCATGATCATAATGAGACCTAGCCACAAACAGCATGTAGGGTTGTTACCGGATGATGTTTCCCGAGGCCCAAAGCTGTCTAAATCTTTGTCTTGTGTTGCATCTCTCGATTCCGCTCAACCCCTCTCAAGCTACCACATAGATGCGTTGGCCTCACAACTAAGTCCTCACACTAGGACATCTGCCATGACAATTCTACGACACATAGTATGTGATGAATAAAAATATAGCTTCGAGTCAAATACTGATGGTCGTTAGAAGAAAGAGGGAATGCCACTCGGGCATCCCCAAGCTTAGTTGCTTGTTTCTCTTTGGATAATAGCTTGGGTTGCCATTGGAATCCCCAAGCTTAGGCTCTTCTTACTCCTTATTCTTTCATCGATCGTAACATCACCCAAAACCTGAAAACTTCATTCACACAAAACTCAACAAAAACCTTCTTGAGATCCGTTAGTATAAGAAAACAAATCACTAGTATAAGTACCGTTGCAAACCAATTCATATTTTATTCTTGCATTATATCTACTGTATTCCAACTTTTCTATGGCAAAAACTATTCAAACGAAACCATAGAATCATCAAAACAAGCACACAATGCAAAGAAAACAGAATCTATCAAAAATAGAACAGTTGTAGCAATCTGGATATTTTGAATACTTATGTAACTACAAAAATTCTTAAACATTAGGAAAACCTGAGAAATTTTTATATAAATCGTCTGAGAAAAGAATTGGTATTTTATCGTGCTCCTGTTAAAAACGAAAATTATTTTCATTAGCACATAAGTTTCTGTTTTTTTAGCAAGATCAGACTAACTATCACCCAACATGATCCTAAAGGCTTTGCTTGGAACAAAAACTAATTAAAACTAAAAAACACAATCATAACAGTAGCACAATTGTGCAAACACTCAAGAATAGAAAAGACAAAAATAAAATTTATTCATTGGGTTGCCTCCCAACAAGCGCTATTGTTTTATGCCCCTAGCTAGGCATAATGCAAGGATGTTAGTATTGTCATCTTTGTTTCTAGATCCATAGGATGCCCTCATGATTGATTCATATGGTGGCATAATTCTTGTTCTAGGTAAGTGTTCCATACCCTTCCGTAGTGGAAATTGAAATTTAATATTGCCTTCTTTCATATCAATCACGGCACCAATAGTACGTAAAAACGGTCTACCAAGAATAATTGGACAAGACGGATTGCAATAAATATCAAGAACAATAAAATCTATGGGAACATAAGGACATCATTAATTCTTCCCATAGGCTTTTTAATAGTAGAATCCGCCAAGTGCAAATTTAAAGAACATTCTTCAATATCGGTAAGACGGAGCACATCACATAAAGATTTCAGAATTGTAGAAACACTAGCACCCAAGTCACACAAAGCAAAACACTCGTAATTTTTAATCTTGACTTTGATAGTAGGTTCCCACTCATCATGCAATTTTCTAGGAATTGAAACCTCTAATTCCAATTTTTCTTCCAAAGCTTTCATCAAAGCATCAACAATATGTTTAGTAAAAGCTTTATTTTGTTTATAAGCATGTGTGAATTTATCATGGATTGCAATACAATCAATCAAAGAGCAACTATCATAATTAAAGTCTTTGTAATCCAAAAGAGTGGGCACACCACTAGTTTAAGTTTTGACCTCTTCAAACCCACTTTTATCAATTTTCTCAACAAGATTTTCAGCCTTCGAATTATCGGGATGCCTTCTAGCTAAAGTTGACTCTTCTTCAGTCCCTTTATTATCAATCTTAATTTTACAAAACAAAGAATCAATAGAAGAAACACCAATCATTTTAAGATCTTTATCATTTTTATGAAAGCAATCACTAGAAGACGTTTTTTCTAAAAATTCTCTTCTAGCTCTAAGCATAGCGGTTCTTTTCTTATTTTCATCCATAGAAACATGAAGAGCTTTAATTGATTCCTCAACCTTAGGCACAAAAAATTTCATCTTGAGATTTTCCACATCATGAGAAATTCTATCAACACTTCTAGACAAATCATCAATCTTATTCAACTTTTCTTCTATTGTAGCATTGAAAACCTTTTGAGTATTGATAAATTCTTTAATATTATTCTCAAGATAAGAGGTGTTCCTATTATTATTATAAGAAGGATTACCATAGGAATTACTATAATTATTAGAGGAATTACTAGGAAAAGGCCTAGGATTAAAATTACCTCTATAAGCATTGTTATTGAAATTGTTTCACGAGATAAAATTCACATGTATGGCTACACTATTTTGCTCAATCAAAGTAGACAAAGGAACATCATTAAAATCAACAGGAACACTTTTATTAGCAACAAATTTCATAAGAGCATCAACTTTTTCACTCAAAGAAGAAATTTCTTCAATCGAATTAACTTTTTTACTAGTAGGAGCTCTTTCGGTATGCCATTGTGAATAATTTGCCATGATATTATCAAGAAATTTGGTAGCTTCACCCAAAGTAATTTTGATAAAAGTACCACCAGCGGCGGAGTCTAAAAGATTACAAGAAACAAAATTCAACCTTGCATAAAAAATTTGTATGATCATCCAAAGATTTAACCCATGAGTTGGGCAATTCATTAGCATCAATTTCATCATTTCCGAAGATTGTGCAACATGCTCATGATCAAGTTGCTTGAAATTCATGATCTGGGTTCTAAGGGAAATAATTTTGCGGACGGAAAATATTTAGTAATGAAAGCATCCTTGCACTTATCCCAAGAATCGATACTATTGCGAGGCAAAGAAGAAAACCAATTTTTTGCACGATCTCGCAAAGAAAACATAAATAATTTCAACTTCACAACATCATTGTCCACATCTTTTTCCTTTTGCATATCGCATAATTCCACAAATGTGTTAAGATGGGACGCAACATCCCCATTAGGAGTACCGGAAAATTCATCTTTGATAACAAGATGCATTAAAGCGGTATTAATATCACAAGACTCCGCACTAGTTGTGGGAGGAGCAATCAGAGTGCTAATAAAATCATTGTTGTTGGTATTAGAGAAATCACATGACTTGGTGTTCTCTTGAATCATTGTGACTACGCAACAAGATTGCACTCAAAAATAGATCTGACGAGAAAATGGCGAATGAAAAAGAGGGCAAATAAAACGGTAATTTTTTGTGAAGTGGGGGAGAGGAAAACGAGAGGCAAATTGCAAATAATGTAAATTGCAAAGAGATGAGATTTGTGATTAGGAACCTGGTAGATGTTGATGATGTCTCCCCGGCAATGGCGCCAGGAATTCCTTTTGATGCTTGCTTGAACTACGTCGGTATTTCCCCAAAGAGGAAGTGATGATGCAGCACAACAACGGTAGGTATCTCCCTCAGTTATGAGACCAAGGTTATCGAACCAGTAGGAGAACCACACAACACTACATGAATGGCACCTGCACACATGTAACAAATACTTGCAACCCGACGTATTAAAGGGGTTGTTAATCCCTTTCGGGCAACGTCGGCAGAAATTGGCAAATGGACGTGAGAAAGTTGTAATAGATTGATAGATAGATCGCTAAATAAAATAAAGTGCAGCAAGGTATTTTTTGTATTTTTGGTTCAATAGATCTGAAAATAAAAGCAAGTAAAAATAGATCGCGAAGGCAAATATAATAAAGAAGGGACCCGGGGTCGTAGATTTCACTAGTGGCTTCTCTCGAGAAAAATAGAAAACAGTGGGTAAACGAATTACTATTGGGTAATTGATAGAACTTCAAATAATCATGATGATATCCAGGCAATGATCATTATAGAGGCATCACGTCCAAGATTAGTAGACTGACTCCTACCGGCATCTACTATTATTACTCCACACATCGACCGCTATCCAGCATGCATCTAGTGTATTAAGTTCATGGAGAAATGGAGTAATGCAATAAGAATGATGAAATGATGTAGACAAGATCTGTTTATGTAGAAATAGACCCCATCTTGTTATCCTTAATGGCAACAATACATACATGTTGGTTCCCCTTCTGTCACTCGGAGGAAGCACCGTAAGATCGAACCCATCACAAAGAACCTCTTCCCATTGCAAGAGAAATAGATCAAGTTGGACAAACAAGACGCAAATATTGGAGAAGAAATGCGAGGCTATAAGCAATCATGCATATAAGAGATCAAAGAAGACTCAAATAACTTTCATGGATAAAAAGAGATAGATTTGATCATAAACTCAAAGTTCATCAGATCCCAACAAACACATCGCAAAAGAATTACATCATATGGATCTCCAAGAGACCATTGTATTGAGAATCAAACGAGAGAGAAGAAGCCATCTAGCTACTAACTATGGACCCGAAGGTCTACAAAGAGCTACTCACGCATCATCGGAGAGGCACCAATGGGCACGATGAACCCCTCCGTGATGGTGTCTAGATTGGATCTGGTGGTTCCGGAACTTGCGGTGGCTGGAATTGATTTTCGTCGACTCCCCTAGGGTTTCTGGAATATTGGGGTATTTATAGAGCAAAGAGGCATTTCAGGAGGCCACCTAGGTGGGCACAACCCACCTGGGCGCGCCTCGGGGCCCAGGCGTGCCCTGGTGGGTTGTGCCCCCTCGGGGCACCCCCAGGTGCTTCTCCGGCCCACTTGATGTCTTATAGTAAAAAAATCCACAAAAATTTTGGCTGCGTTTGGACTCTGTTTGGTATTGATTTCATGTGATGTAAAAAACATGCAAAAGACAGCAACTGGCACTGCACATTATGTCAATAGGTTAGTACGAAAAAGTGATATAAAATGACTATAAAATGATTGTAAAACATCCAAGAATGATAATATAACAGCATGGAACAATAAAAAATTCTAGATACATTGGAGACGTATCAGTTATCAGTAGAAAAATGCTATTATATATAGCCATATTCTCCTGACCTAATTAGTGACCATATTCACATGCAGAGACTATTTTAGTTTTTCTTTGTGATGAATCGAGCACAATTTTAAATCCACCTTAGGCAAGATAAATAAAAACATCTTCAAAGGGACCAGCAAATTGATGGTCCATACCTGGTCAAATTGAGCTTTGCTGCAAAAAAAAGCATCCTCTGCTGCAACGAAATGTAAGGAAATCACCAACCTGCAAATTCTAGAGTTAGGGTGTGTATGCACTATCAATGTTTGTAGTAAGTCAATATGAAAAAAAGTGACAACTTACAGACTTATATATCCTGCTTCTGTAATAGGATGATGTGTTGTTCCCTGCAATTTTGTTAAAGAACACATTAGCTTGTTGAAAGATGTGACGTGCTGAGAAACTAGAATAAATGACCGCACCACAAACTGATAATCTACAATATTGTAGTAGCCTATCAGTTTGCCTGTAAACAAGAAGGTACATGTATTTTTGTTTCAGTTTTGCTAATTTCCCAACATAAGCCAGAGTACTTGTCGTAGCATTGTAGGATGATCCTTCCATAATTGGCCACGCTTCCAACAATGCTAGAACACCTGCGGTAGAGTGTGTCTGTGTTGATCAACCCACTACCCGCAACATCCAGCGACACTGGAAGGCTGCGCAATGACTGTGCCAGTGGGGCTGTGTCGGGTTTAGTCCCACATCGGTTGTGGGAGGAGACATAACATGATTTATAAGGGTGGGTGTGTCCCCTCCTAACAGGCTAGTCTTTTGGGGGGAGAGGGCCCAAGGCCCCTCATAGGTCAGT
Source organism: Triticum aestivum (assembly GCF_018294505.1). NCBI lineage: Eukaryota > Viridiplantae > Streptophyta > Magnoliopsida > Poales > Poaceae > Triticum > Triticum aestivum. The sequence goes on from NC_057800.1 coordinate 87,427,980, forward strand.
GTTTCTCTCAGGTTGGGCCTGGTTGACACATGTGGGTCGGAAACATTGGTGATAGCGGACCCGAGATTGCGTAACAATTGGTATCAAAGCCCATGTGACCGGAATAAATCTTGGTGAACTCACGGGTGGTCGGTCATGGTTGGTGGGCTGGAAACGCTGGTGTTAGTGTGCCCATGGGTGATCGATGTGTTAGAGTTATGTTGAATATTATGTACAAGGTAGGTTACAATTGGACTCTGAGTTGTACTATGTTTAGATAGGATATGGATTCGTGTCCTAATAGAACACTTGTATCCTAGGCCTGTCATATATAGTGAGGGTAGACACATGATGTAACCTATGCCAACATAATAGCACAGGAATGCAGGGGAAGCCGGCGGCATGTGCCGGCGTCCAGGGCGGCCGGGTGCAGTATTGTGACGGTGTCACGGGGTGGAGTGCCCGTAGTCAAGCCCCGGGGATGTAGCCATATCGATGAACCTCGTTAACAAATTTTGGTGTCATGCCTCGTGTGATTGCTTGGTCCTCGGATGATCAAGGTATGCCCTCGGATTTATTCTAACAAGTGGTATCATGAGCAAGGTTGTTCGGAGGCCGTGGATTGTTGATCTAGAGGGGAACATGTAGAAGTTGTCGATGGGATCTGACAAGATGCAATGAGCACGATTGTTTATGACAGGGTCGTGTTTGGAAGAAGCAATCGGTGGTAGGCAGGACGTGCGGCGATTGATCGGCTAATCGATCGGGCGAGCGTCTGGCGGCAAACGCGAGTTAAGGTCGGACTCAGATCGGGAAACTCGATCCGCTCTTGAGGAGGCAAAACACATTTATTGCATGGTAGGAGTTCGGCTTGATTTTGTTGAGCGGTGTGACATACGCAACTGGCCAAGCCAGGCTTGGAGCATAGGGCTGGTGATGCTGGCCTATGCGCTGGAGACTGCTCGGGCGCTAGCGCATCCGCGAAGGTGCGATGGGCTCAGGCAGAGGCAGGAACGCATACAACGCTGAAGCCACAGATAGGAGATTTTGTTTTGGACCAAAAGTAGGACCGAGTCCTTGTGCGCGATGCGGACAGAGGCAGCCGGATCAATTAGAGCCACAGAGTGATATCCATTGATATGCATCCATCAGGAACTAGCAAGAAGAGTTTCGGCAAAGCAATTAGCTAGCATTGGAAAGTTGAGCCAAGACTGGAGCTACTACACGTGAAGACTGTTGGGGATATAACTATTAGGTATGACCCGTCCAGGAGAGTCGGGTTATCCCTATGAAGATTCATCACGATGAAGCCCAAGATCATATGGCGGTTCATAGATAGGCTTGGTAGAGGGCGTAGACCCGAAGCGGCTTAAGGCCCATATATATAAACCGCCATGTATGTAAACTTGTATTGTAAGGCGTGTAAGAAAGGTCACCAAGCCGGACACGTTGTATAAGCCGACCGGGACTCTGTAGCCTGCAGGGTATCAACCCGTGTATATAAGGGGACGACCTAGCGGCGACTTAGGACAAGAAACAACAGATCGACAGCCGGGTCAAGAGTATTCACTCCCTGTTCATCAAAACCCTAGCAATACCACCTACAAGTGGACTAGGCTTTTACCTTCACCGTAAGGGGCCGAACCAGTATAAACTCCTCGTGTCATTTGTCCTGATTAACCCCTATAAGCTAACCTCATCGCGATGGCTCCACGACTAAGTCCTCAAATGCCATGACAATTCCATGATAGTTGGCGCCCACCGTGGGGCTATCGCATGATGGTTTCGAGTTCTTAAAGGGCAACTTTGAAGGGATCAAGGGATATGCTGTGGGCCGGATGACCAAGAGTCATCGCGGCAAGCTCTACATTGACGACGCGGGCTGGGGCCCCGAGGCCGGCTCAATTGAGTACGGGTACCGGGTCCCCTTTGGCGGAATCCACGTCTTCATCGGCAAGATCGGCGAGCCGGGACCTGAGCCGGACATCTGCACCGACATCGTCGAGATGGCTCAGCGTGCCAACCCGCCCGGATTCAACCTGCCATGAATCGTGCCTTCGTGGGATTTATCCATCACTACAAAAAAATACACTTCCGTGATGATACATGTTTGTCACAGTAGGTCGCGTTTTTTGTCATGCATTACATCCATGACAAATTTATGACAGAATCAAGATAGTCATACCTGTGCTGTCGTAGAAGTGTTCCATGACATTACCAAAATTATCATCATGGAAGTGTCCACTTCCATGACGATAAATCACGCATCACATAACTGCTTTCGTCAAGGGTGACCGACACATGGCATCCACCGTAACGGAACGCCGTTAAGCTATCGGGTCGGGTTTTGGATCCGATAACCCGTTAACAGCCCCGACCAATGGGGATTTTCCACGTGTAAAATCATCATTGGCTGGAGGAAACACATGTCGGCTCATCGTTGGCACATATGTCATCCACTCATTGGACAGAAGGTGCCTATGATATGTCGACATGTGGCACGGCCCAACAGAGACCCATTCCTATGAAAATTTCGGCCCGTTTGACTTGGTCAAAAGGTGGTGGGCCGGCCCATGTAAAGCCTGCTAACGGCATGTTCGCATATAGCCCATTAACAGCCCGCTAACCCAAGGCCCATTACGCCCTATCCGAATTAGGTCCAGTAGCATCATCTGGGCCACCTAATATGATTCCAGCCCGTTTTCACCTCTGGCCCATGTATGGCCCATGACGTTTTTCGGCCCATATGAGGCCCTATGTAACTCTTGGCCTATTAACGGCCCGTGGTGAAACTGGGCCGTAATGAACAGTGTATCACTTTACACCCATTAACGGCCCGTGGTGAAACTGGCCCGTAATGAACAGTGTATCACTTTATACCCATTAATGGCTCATTATTCCGTTGGGCCGTTTCCAGCCCATGTTATCTTTCGGCCTTCTCAGAGCCCATTTATTCTTGGGCTCATTTCCAGCATTCGTTTACTTACGGCCCGTTACTGTCATTTTCTGCTTGTGGGCCAAATTCAGCCCGTGGTTAACCAGTCGGCCCGTTTGTGGTCCGTTAATACGTTGGGCCGTTTTCATAGCATCATCAAATACAGCCTATTAACGATGGCCCGTTATGGTTGGCCCATGAACGGACGATTCCAACTCTAGCCCGTTTACGGCCATAATGCAGCCTGTTATTGGCCCATGTTTGGCCAATTGATCATACTGCCCGTATAAGGCCCATTGATGATACGGCCCGTAGAAGGCCCATCGTTTCTATGGCCCGTAGAAGGCCCATTGTTTCTACGGCCCATAGAAGGCCCACTGTTTCTACGGCCCATAGAAGGCCCACTGTTTCTATGGCCCGTAGGAGGCCCAGTGTCACTATAGTAAATATTAGCCCATGGTTATTGTGGCCTAGTTTTAAAAAATAGGTTATTGCAGCCACTAGCAAACAAATAAACAAGACAACAAGGAAATAAATAAGCAAGCAACTTACGCTAGGCTATCATGGCTATCACACATATTACATCCACTAGGCATCAAAGTTCGCCACCAGTGCAAATAAACGCGCCGACAAAAGAATATACAAAACTGCGAGCACTTCAGAAGGCACTAGGCCTGGCCAGGTCGGGCCCCCCAAACAGCTGCAGAAGCTGAGTAGACCTCAGTTGTGTCAACGATAGATGCATCAACACTAGATTTAAGGCATGATGGTGCGCACGGTAGTCCTCTAACATCTTCATGGCATCTTTGACTTCAAGTCGGAGCTGAGCTGAAGCAAGCCTTTCCGCTTTAAGTTGAGACTGAAGAAGTCGAACTGAATGAGGCAGCGACTGCACAGAGGTTGTCTCACACCTGCTGGTGAGTAGCTTCAACTCACTGTCTTCATCAAGACAGGACCTTGGGGTCATCTCGCTGTCCTCAAGATGGTTTGGCTCACTATCTTCCCTAAAGTTCTGCCTAGCGTAAGAGATACGAGTCTGAAAGAGAAACAAGGAGACACGTATCAGGTTTCACAATTATATAAGCAAATAAATGGATCTGTTCTGCATAAGGAACATGTTTTTACAACTACAATCTGAAACTAGTAGTTGTTGCAAACATCCAATCAGATGTAAACAGCAAAGCAAACAACAGTGGAGGAAATGATGCCTATCCAAATCTATACTAGAACAAAGTTTGAAGGCTTGAGAAGGATGAACTTACATTACATGTTAACACGGGCTGGACAAAGCCCTTCTCCATGTTGATGGAAGGATAATTCAATAAATTCCCCAAAGAAAATTCTTTATAAGTGTTGCCATTATTCTACATTTTGCAAAGAGTAAATATAGATCAAGTAATATTGGAAGAAACAGAGGATAATGAAGCTCAGGTGCAGACTGATGATACATAATCAAATAGCAATTAATTAAGTACAGCGTTACAAGGCAAAAGGGAGAGAGGTACTGACAAGAGCAATGCAAAGCCCATTATTGTTTTGAGATCGTATGATCCTTTGAGCAAGGAGATTCATCTGAAATTAGTTTTCATACAAGAGAGAAGGTAAGGCACAAGCAGAAATTTAGGAGTTCAAATTTTGAATTGATATACTAGACAGTACCTAACGTTGCGCTCCCAGCAGTTCTAATAGGGGTTTGGCCACTGGAGTAGGGGTAAAGTGTGGTACAGTAGGGACTGTGTTTTCTGTGGCTGCTGATCTATCTGATTTAACAGGTATCACTACCTTTTCCAAATACCTAGTTTGTACTCCTTGACGATCTGCACTCACCCTCTTCCTTTTGGACATCTATTACGAAAGAACAACATTTGACTGGAAAAACATAGTGTGACGACACATGGAATAGGTACAGAAAATGGATAGGTATGGCATATACTCATATATGATGCTTAGACTAAGCAGATGGTGTAACAAAGTAGAAGTAATGCAAGAGGTCAGATGCAAAATATGTGCGACCAATACAACTTTGCAAAGTTAGAGCAAGCACCTTGATGGGTGAATAAGATAGGCCATCCTCCACCATGCCAAGTTTGTTAGCCAGTGGATCGTTCCGCAATATTCCTCTCGTGCGCCCATTCTCATATTCATTTTGATAATGTTCAATATCTGACATGCATGAAAACATAAAAACAAGTGAGATTTTCTTTGTAATGCAGAAGTGATTCTAATCCAATACTGCCTCCCTACAAACCCCTTTGTGCTATCTCTGCAATTCTTTTAAAAGATGCCATGCATGCTGTAATTTCTTGTGTGTGTTAATATAATGTGGCCTACTACTCAAAATATGAGAGCTCCAGAAGTGATGACACTTTGCAGATGATAGCTTCAACATATAGTAAAGAAGAACAAGTCGACCTGACCTGACAGATTCAAAATATACTAAGGGAGAACAACTCGACCTGACCAGTCGACCGCAAGAGAAGAGTATCATCTTAAGGAAGAGCAGAAGAGCAAGCAGATTGAAGATATTACAAGTCTTTCAATACAATGTCGGTTGGCCACCCATGATGAACCAGAGCGCACAGAGAAATACTATTCTTTCTGGTCTCTCCATATGTGGCTCACATGCATTTCGAAACTAAAGTAGGAACATGTAGCTAACAAATTAAACATCTCTCAATTTTACTAATATCAGATATGAATTTGTACAACTAAGCTTGTTTAGCTCGATGGGTGGAGCAGTGTTATTACGACACGAACCACGTAGGCTGATTGTGGTCATCATAAAATGGGGAAAACATAAGCATGATGAGTATAGTGTTGACCGTGGCAGTGGGATGGCAGATCTGAAGCTGCAAACCGCGCAAAGGGTAGTTAGCAACCGATGTTTGCTTTGAAATAACAACTAAGATTTGGTATGGACAAGAAAGTACGGTCAACAAGTGACAAAGAAATGCAATTATGATGTCTCTCTATATGTCGCGACATGCATTTGGAAACTCAAGTGGGACCTTTAGCTAACCAATTAAATGTGTCGGTTAACTAATATCAGTATCATATCACAATCATATTTGAACAACTAAGCTTTTGAATTCTGAGTGTTGTGTTGTTTAGCTTGAAGGGTGGAGTAATGCTAGTACGACAGAAAGCACCTACGCAGATCATAGTAGAGTAGATAAAAGGGGAAAACCCTAAGCATCAAGAGAAAAATCAGGAAAGTGGAACTAGGTGGACCAGTGGGTGGCGCACATGCTTTTCGAAACGAATATAGGAACATTATGTGACCAATTAAACATTCTCTGTTTTAGTGATATGAGCATCATATCAGATTCGTATTTCAACACGTAAGCTTTGGGTTGAGGTCTTGAGGAGCAGTGCTAGCACGACACGAAGCACCTACGATGATGGTAGTGAATATAAAGGGGGGAAACCATAAGCTTTACGAGTATAGTGCCCGTGCCATGGCGGATCTGAAGGTGCAAGACAAAGCTACTTCGCAACCAATGTTTTCTTTCAACTAGCCACTACGATTTGGTACGGACAAGAAAAGTACAGTAAACAAATTACGATCTATTTTCCGGGTAAGATCAATAACTTAAGCACATATGGAAGAGTACCACCTCTCTTGCGATGCCGTGTAGGCCCATGCTGATACGTTGAGGGTGCTGCGGGTGCGATGGCTATCGGCGGCGGGGAAGAAGACTTTAGACGGTAGACGGCCGGGTCGGGGGATATATCCTGTTGCCGTGGACGAGGCAGTCGTAGGAGCGGCAACGGCAAGGTGGACGACGACGCCGATGAAGCGAGAGGAGGCGATGAAAGCATCCTGGTCCAGCGCCGTGGATGAGAGACGTCCATCTCTTGCAGTGGACGACGGCGTAGGGGTAGCGGCTCCAGTAAGGTGGAGGATGGGGTGGCGGACGGAGGAGGCTGGCCGCAGTGCGGAGGTTGTCGTGCCGCCGACGGTGTATGAATGGGGAAATGGAGGGGAGGGGGGATCTCAAACTTTGGGACGCGCTTCTCTAAAATGGGGGAAATTTACGAACTTATACCCCGTTTAAAATTTCGGACATCGCGTCGGTTGGGGATAGGACGGTAATCTCGCATCTCCCAAATATTTGCCGGTAACTATTTCGGGTGAGGAGAGGGTGTTTTGCCGCCCACGGTTGGCGCCCATGGTGTATGAACGGGGCTGACAGGTAGGGCGGTTGTGTCACGTCTGATGGAAGTTACACATCTGCCCCTATTTAAAATATTAGCCTACATCGATTTCGGACGAAGAGAGTTTGTTTTGCCGCCCACCGTGTATGAATGGGGAAATGGAGGAAGAGACACATGTCTTTCGGACGAGCTTTAATCAAATGTGTTTTGCCGCCCACGTTTGGCGCCTACCGTGTCTGAATGGGCTCAGAGGCCGGCGTGTCATGTCTGATTAAAGTTACTAGTCTACCCCTATCGACAGCAGTGTAAATCCGGTCGATAAGGATGTCAAGTGTCAGGGGTAGACAGTAATTTCCATCTCGAAAACACTTGCTTCGGGCAGACCACAAATTATAGTGGGTGTTTAGCCGCTTCGTTCAAAACTTGGGAGAATTAGCATTCATGTTTGCCCTGGGACCTGGCAAACTAAATTCAAATCCAATTTGTATTCGATTACGAATATCCATAGATAATTATACGTTTTGTTATTTATTTCTTCAAAACCACAACAAAGATTTATTCCACCTTTATATATGATTATGATTTAGAAATGTCGTGATCTTCGAATTTAGTAGGTTGGATACACTCTGAGTCAAACAGTTATTTCATCCAATACAATATGCTCACACGAAAAACAGTTCACCTTATGTCAATCATACAAGTACTGAGGATTACCTCGCCTAAAAAATTCGGATCATTACAACACATGGACAACATAGGGGGTCTTGCAACATAATCCATTCAGAGACATGACACAACATGTAAGTACAATAATCTAATGACAATTTGAACTGGTATCTAAAGAAGAACCGGGATTACCTTGGGCTTCAGATAGCAGAAACAGCAGGACCTCCTCCGTCTTCAAGTGCAACATTCTTACTTCCTCCAATTCTTAGGTTGCTTGCATAATGTGTCCCGCTAATTCCGTAATTTCCAGCCTCAAGATAAAGATTACCTCATTCATGGCAGCCACACCATATCTTTCTGCCTCTAATAGAGCCTCAAGCACTATAATATATGTGCTCAAACTGCTCTCCAGCGGTGTTTCCTCTGAACTGCTACCATCTGGTAACATGGATGGCGCACTGCTTCCACAAATAGATTCTGGGGTTGTACATTGTGTCCTAGTGTGAACGGCATCCTAAAAGGTTTCCGCTGGACATCAGTAAGAGATAGTTATCGTATGATCCAGGCAATAAGCTTACATGGTAAACGGCGGACGAATTATTGACGAGCATGGCAAACTATATTTAAATGGTTCGAAGCAGCATCAGCCGAAAAGAAATTAAAATGGTAAGATGAAACTAGGGATGTAAGTGGCAAATAAATGACACCCGCCAGTCCCATCTAGTTAGTTTTTGCTACCTCCCTAGTTCATTTTCCTCAAAAAACAAAAACTCTTTTGAACTATCATACCACTAGTGGACTTTAATCAGGATTAAACGGGACCCAGTTGACATCCCTAGTTGAAAGGGAGTGTATAACCGCTATATTTAAGTTGCCAAGGCATCTAAGCAGTTGAAATAATCTAAGAAAGTACTTAACAATGTGGCCTCATATAAACTACGAAGACAGTCTTGTGATGAAGTTGAGAGGAAAAGTTAATGACTCAAATGAAATAGGCATGCATTTCTTTATGATAGTACAGCAGGCACTGCTGACATATTGGCCAACTCAGGTATAGCGTAACAACAAATAAGCATTCGACTCAAGCAATACCGCAAAGCAGACAACTGAACTATTTGTAATTCGGTAGGATTACACGTTGAGGGCACAAGCCAAGAAAGCAGCCCACTCGCATTACATTTCACATGTACTAAAACACACTGGCTTACCATATGTTGCTGTGAAGCCTAGCTGTTGTTGCAATGTTCTTTGAAGATATCGTCAGCATCCCGTGGTTGCAAATCTAGTTGTTGTAGTTTATTCTGCACCATCTATTTAGGTAAAATTAATTTTAATCACATGCACTAGTCCGAATTGATCATCAATGGTTCATCTAAACTAATGAAAGAAGGGTGTGTGCATACACGACAATATATCTGCTTCCCTCTATTTTTATGCTTGTTCGAGGTGCCAGCCCCAAAAGAACAAATATTTTGCTTGATGGGGTTGGCAGCTCCATAATTAATAGAAGCATCAAATTAGTCATGCAACTTGGGAAGATCAAGAACACACAAACAAGTAATGAACAGAGGCTCGGAGCAGTGATGTAATAGCTAGCATCAGAAAATGTAGGGTAAAACGAACAAAAAGGAGCGGAACCACATGCTAGTTTGCTGATGTGTAATTAAGAATAGAGAACATTAAGCAGTCTGATGGAACCAATAGGTGGCATCAGAACAAAACTAAAGCATATTAACTATATGTGCACTGGTATGTAACTTAGCACATGTAACATGTTCACTGCCAGAAGTATGGCCCTACAGGTGCAAGCAGAATAACGCGTCTCATGAAAAACTGAATGATGCCCTGAAGAAATTCAAAGGTGCGGTGCTTATGCTAGGAAAGTGAACGTAGGCGCCGGCCATTGGATAATAGTACCTGATTCTCGGCGGCGTATGGGTATTGTTGTCATACTTGATAGCTAAGGATCGTAGATGGTGCTCGTGTTGCTGTTGAGTTTGGGCCAGCTATCGCCGTCGCTGAAGCGGCTCCGGTGCTACGGTTGTGGCGCCTGTCGACGTACAAGAAAGCTCATCTGTGGTAAGTGAAAAGTTGCACGATAAAGAGAAAAACCAAAGGAGTACAAATCGAAATAACCTGATGAGGCTGCGGCATTGGTAAAGCAGGGCCGGTGGAGTTGAATATGGCGTCCGTGGAGCGGGTCCGGTGCAGTGGACGAAGGCTTCGGCGGGCGCGTTGTACAGTGCTTTCGGTGAGGCGGACCTGTTGCGGCACACGAGGGCTTGTATGAAGGGCCATGTCACACCCTAGCTAGCCATGCATTAGAGTGTTGCATCATGTTTATTCTTTCATCAGAAACTTGAAATGGGGATGACAGAACCCCCAGCCCCCTCTGAAACCAACTAGGGTTTACTAAAAACTTTTTCAATGAACCTGAAATGCCCTTCTAAAATGCCCATCATTTTTGTCCTGGTTCAGAACCCCTGACAAAAGTGATGCACATTTTCCTAGGTCATCCTAGGGTCTTTGATTTAAATCATAGATATTTGAATTTGGGCATTTAAAATTATATAAAATATTCAGATGCCCAAATATCTCCAAACTAAAATGTTTCATGTTGGAAATAATCCAACTATGGACCAGGAGTAGTTTGGTGATTTTAGGAGTTGCCTAAGTATTTTTAATAAATCAACAAAGTTGCAGAAGTATTAAAAAAACAGAAAACAGGAAAAAAATAGAAAAACTTACCTGGCGCCAGCACCCGGCCCACCTGCCGGCCCAGCCCAGCGTCGCTCCAGCGAGCTGCTTGCCGGCCAGGCAGGCAGGCAGGTGCCCGACGGCGACCGCAGCGCGCGCCACGCACCTGCTCGCCGCCTCGCCGCTTCCCTCGCCCGGTGACGTCGTGGATCGCTCCCCCTCTCTCCCCCGAACCCCCCAGACACCCCCTCTCCTCTCCAGCTCCTCCCCCTCGCGCCCCCCCAGCCATGGCCGACGCTACCGCCGCCGTGCCTACGTCGTAGCCGCGCTCCCCGCCGCCCGTGCGTCCTCTCGTCGTGTCCAGGAGCTCCGCCGCTGTCCACTTCATCGAGCAAGTCGAGCCCCGAGCGCTCGCAACGCCCGAGTCCACCGCAACGACCTCGCCCGAACCACCGTCGCCGGAGATCCCTTTCAACACCGTCGCCGCCTCAGCTCGTCCCCGACCCCGCCGGTGGCCTCTACGGGTGCGCTGTGAGCCTAGCTACCCCTCCTACCCTCCCTCTCTCGTTCTCGAGCCGTGTAGCGACCTCCTGGAGCTCAACCGCACCCACCACCGTGGAGCTCGTCGCCGACGTGCTCCCGGTCACCCTCCGACCACTCCACGGTGTCCATCATGCTCACCGCATCACGTAGCACCTAACTAGCTACTCCCCGCACCTCACCGACCCCCCTAGCGACAAGTTCGACTTCGGCCGAACTCCGGTGGCCGCCAAAGTCGTCGCCGGCGCCAACTCTGGCCACCCCGACCCCAACGGACTCCACCAAGAGCTGCGGCTCGACCTCAGCTCCTCTCTGGTGGCCTCCGCGGCTCGTTTGGTTGCCGAAACGGCAAAAATCACTTCCGCCGCCGCGTCGGGCTCACCGGCGGCTAAACGCCGGTGCAGCCGACCCGGGTTTGACCACAGGTGGGCCCTGGTTGACTCTCCTGAGTCAATGACAGGTGGGGCCCAGCCCTGTTAATTAAACAGGTTTAGTTTTAATTAAACTTTAACTAATCTAATCACACTGACACGCGGGACCCACTGTCAGGTTTGACCGGACCGTGTCCCGTTGACCTGCTAATGTCACACTGACGTCAGGCTGACGCAATAAATTAATTTCTGGATTTAATCTAATATAGGAAATTCCAGAATATAGTTTAAACTTCAAAAATTCATAACTTTTAATCTGTAACTCCAAATCAGACAAGTTATATATGAAAAATGATCAGAAAAATCCAATCTATCCATCTGTACTATTTTCATACATGATTAAACAAGTTAACTTGATGTTTAATGCAGAACAGGGTAAAACACTTTAAAGGGCCATGTATGAGTTTGAAATTTGAATCTTTGGTTCAAATTGGTTCAAACCCTTCTTGTCTTAGTTGCATTAGCCCAACACACTCATATTGCCATGTTTCATGCATGCATCATATTGTTGCACATTGTTTGGTGATGGTTGTGTATCGGTGTTCTTTGCGGCAGGTTCTGCCTTCGAGGAGTACCGTGATTACCCTAACGAAGAACCATATCAGTGCATCGAACCATCAGGCAAGCAACCAACCATTTGATCATATCGATACAATCCCATGTTCTCGCTCCTGCTCTCTTTTACTGCATTAAGACAACGTGTTTCAAACTGCTGTGTGCTACGGTAGTTGAACCCATTTCCTCTGCATGACCTGTCATTGCCACAGTAACTAGATGAAACCCACTAGCATGTGTAGGAGTTGATTGAGCCATATGTATGTGTTGTTCCTACCTTGCTATGCCTGCTATGCTTAGAGTCGTGTCAGGTCTGGTTCATCTGGGTGATGGACTAGAGTGAAATGTTTATGTCGGTAATGAGAGTGGTGTGGTGAACACGATTTGGTAAAGGTATCGATGAAAGGCCATGTAGGAGTACATGGTGGGTTGTTTCATTGAAGCCAACCTTAAGCACTGAGATCTGTATGTGTGATTTAAGATACAGCTACTACCATGCATTGGGCCCTGAAATATGACCCCGCTCGACTTCTTATTCACCCTAGTCCTCTGTCCAGGAGTTGCAAGTAGTTTCTGGTGTTTGTAGCCTACTGGAGGCCGTGGACAGCGCTGACCGTAGGGGTGGGCTGTGATGCGGTAGGTACGTGGCCGGGTAAACCGGGCACCCGTTTGGTGTCACGGAACCCTGTTCACATCGTTTGGGGCTATGAGCGAAACTCCGGCCGGATCTCCTCATGGATGGAACCCAAATAGGCGATAAACCTGGACTAGAGACTTAGGTGTTTAGGTAGGTCGTGGTCTACACCCACGTCGGCTTTCGCTTGAAGTCTGCCGAGCACTTGTCGTGTGCAGACGCTAAGTGGTGGAAACATGTATGAAGAAGTACACCCCTGCAGGGTTATCATGATCTATTCGAATAGCCGCGTCCGCGGTAAAGGACTACTTGGTTGCCTATACAGTTCATAGACAAGTAAATGGAAACTACTAAAAGCTTCAAGATAAGTGTGAGTGCCGAGGATGGCTCTTCCGTAGGAAGACGGAGGTGGATCCTCGGTAGTGTATTGAAGTGGTGAGTAGTGGACTCGTGTACGCAAAACCATTTCAAGTTGGAGTCTCGTAGGATAGCCTAGCCAAGAGTCAAAGCTGGCTTGCTGCAATAACTCCACCAACCCTTCTTGATAATGTGCATGTATGTAGGATCTGATGTAAGTCTTGCTGAGTACCTTTGTACTCATGTTGCTATAATTTACATTTTTTACAGAAGACGCTGCAACCCCTTCTGATGGGTTCTTCGTAGATGTTGACATCAATGAGTAGGCTAAGGCCCAGGTGGTGATCCTGAGCTTGTGAAGGACCATGTAGTATAGCTAGGCTTTCCAAGCCTCTTTTATTTTACTAGTTGTCTGTACCCAGACAAGCTACTTCCGCTGCTGGTTTGTATGACTGTATGACTTGAATGCTGGGTCGTGTGACCCGTACCTATGTGTATGTTATGTATGGCTCTCTGAGCCTTAAATAAAGTACTTGTGTCGTAGAGTCATGTTGTGATGCCATGTTGTATTTGCACATATCGAGCATATTGTGTGTATGTTATTGAAATGCTTGGTATGTGTGGGATCTGACTATCTAGTTGTTTATCTTTAGTAGCCTCTCTTACCGGGAAATGTCTCCTAGTGTTACCGCTGAGCCATGGTAGCTTGCTACTGCTCTGGAACACTTAGGCTGGCCGGCATGTGTCCTTCTTCGTTCCTGTTTCTGTCCCTTCGGGGAAATGTCACGCGTTGAGTACCGGAGTCCTGTTAGCCCGCTACAGCCCGGTTTACCGGAGTCCTGCTAGCCTAGTGCTACAGCCTGGACCCACTTTCTGATGACCGACACGTTCGAAGCTGGGTCATGGATGCATGTCCCTGTAAGTCTGTGCCACTTTGGGTTTACAACTAGTCATGTCAGCCCGGGCTCCTTATCATATGGATGCTAGCGACACTATCATATACATGAGCCAAAAGGTGCAAACGGTCCCAGGAAAAGGTAAGGCGACACCCGTGGGGATACCGTGCGTGAGGCCGCAAAGTGATATGAGGTGTTACAAGCTAGATCGATGTGACATCTAGTCGGGGTCCTGACAGCGTTGGCATCAGAGCCGGACTGCCTGTAGGTTCTCCAAGCCAAACTGGTCGATGTTGAGTCTAGAAATTCCTTAGTTATATGTAGGGGAATTGTTTGTTGGTTGGAACGTAAGGTTCTTTTTACTCCTTATCTTATGACATTCTGATCTGAGTCAGTCTATTCTTCCACCGGGGGCTAAGGAATTAGGATCTTTTCTCTCTATCAGGATCACGTGTTACTAATCAGTAGTACCTTATAGGTTTGATGGATACAAGCCTAGTACAGTTCTACTACCACATCATGTTGTTAGGATGGACTCAGAACTTTGATATGATGATGTTGAGTGTGTATGAAATCCTTTGTCAAATGTCTCAAAATCCTTCTTGAGCATTTACAGCTGTTATGCTGCCGAAATTTTGCTAGAAATTCTAATGCCTTTGCATTATGGTTGTGCTTTCAGATGGCCACTCGCGACCTTAATCAAGTGGTTCGCCTGACTCGATGCCTAGATGTACCCGGCCATACCGCCATGTTGGTCAGGGTAATGACTGAGGCTGGATACCGTTGGTATCCTGAGTACACGGTCGAAGAGCAATTCCGAGACTTTAATCAAAGCCAGTATCTCTGCACTGTCAGGATATTTCCATCTTATCCTGGATCCACCGATCCCCTTCACTGCTCCTATGGACTCGGGGTTACTATTGAGATGGCTGTGCAGGACGCCGCCTACTCTATGATGACCATCATGCGAGTCAGGTCTGGCCTATTTCGGGACTCTGATTTCCGGTATATGCCAGGATCACTTCCGGGAGCACAAGGGTATCTCCAGGCTATCTATGCTGACCCCACTCAGGAGGATTCACGGACTCGCACCACTGCTGAGATGCTCGAGGATAAGGACCGTAAAAACCGGGCCTTGAGGCTAGAGCTTTTCAATACCCGTGCTGACCATTGGGCCACATTGACTCATTTTGCACCGGCGGTGCAAGCTGGATATTCGGATATGCGTGATCTCTATCCTGTGAGATCTGCTTTGCCAGACGTGATGGGTTGGCGTGATGTAGGAGGCATCACCCCACCTCGCGGTCCCCGCAGGCCACCGTCTGTTGGTCCAAGACCTCATCCTAGCCCCTATGGTCCACAAGCTCCGCAAGATCGTCTGTTTCCGGATGATCATGTTGAGCTTCCAGGCTATGGAGGTGACTTCTACGAGGACTACTACGGATCGGTCTGAGTTAGTGGTAGTATCACTAGTTCGTACTAGCTGTGTCGTCTATCGTCCTGCGTGACTCGTGGGATATGACCTAGTTTGTACCGCCTTCCGGAGGTGTAGAAAAATAATGTATAGGAGCTTGGGATGCCTCTGATGAGATGTAATCCTCTTTTCACCGTAATAGTACCTTGTTTGGTCTTGTACTAAACCTTGTATGGTGTGTATGATGATGGAATAAAGAAGTAGTTTCTATATCTACCATGTCATACGGATGATCATCTTGCATTCCGAGTTACTCCTTACATTCTGTATTCTATGTCGGAATCTTATCATTCTGACTAAATCATTGTCTTGTTTACCTAGGATGGTCAACACGCGCAATAACCCTGCTCCTCAAGAGCAGGCCGAAGGCAGTGAAGTCAGGAATGCAAATCTGCCTCATCCTCCTTCCCTAGCCGAGGTTATGATGGAAGCCGAAAGAAACAAGCAGGAGACCAACCGTTTGTTGGAGCGTATTGAACAGAACACAGCACACCATCAGAGGACTAACGTGGTGTCACTCAGTGATTTCATGAAGTTACATCCACCCACGTTCCACCACTCCGTCGAGCCTCTCAACGCTGATGACTGGCTTCGCAGTATTTCTCACAAACTGTGCTCCGCGCTAGTAGCCGAGGCTGACAAGGTCACCTTTGCTGCATATCATCTTGAAGACCCTGCTAGTCTCTGGTGGGAGAATTATGGAGCTATGCGCCCAGCGGGCCATGTCACTACTTGGGCTGAATTCAGCGAGGCTTTCCGTGAACATCACATTCCGGAGGGTCTCATGGACCGTAAACGTGAGGAATTTTGCAGTTTCACTCAGGGCCGACTCTCTGTGGATGCTTACAGCAGGGAGTTCGGTAACCTCGCACGATATGCCACTGAGGAAGTTTCTACCGATGCCAAGAAGCAAGCAAGGTTCCGTAAGGGGCTTAGTCCTGAGCTTCGCCGCGACCTCCGTCTGCATGAGTGCACATCTTTTCAGAAGCTTGTTAACAAGGCCATCAGTGCTGAGACTGGTCAGACTGATTATGACGCAACACGCAAGCATGGCCGTGACGTGGGTTCCTCATCCGGTGCTGGTCCTCAGAAGCGCCGCGTGTGGGTGCCCAACACTGCCCTGCCACCCAGGTTCACACCGAGGCCATCCTTCCAGGCGCCTCGCCCCGTTCAACAGTCTGCACCAGCCAAGCCCTATGGTGGTCCAACCAACAGTGCTCCTCCACGTACCAGTGCCGTGACTTGTTTTAAGTGTGGGGAATCTGGCCACTATATGCGTGAGTGTCCCCAAACCAACCCCAACCAATCTGCTAAAGCTGTTGGCCGTGGCAAGCCGACAGGGAAAGTGTTCCACGCCAAGCCGGCCACTGCTACACGTGGCAATGTCAATTGTATTTCTGCCGAAGAAGCTCAAGAGGATCCCAACGTCGTTCTCGGTACGCTCCTTGTTAATTGCCACCCGGCATCTGTTCTTTTCGATACAGGAGCATCTCATTCATTTATATCCGAGAACTATGCTCGTTTGCATAACACCGCATTCTGTGACATGCCATCCACTATGGAAATTTATACTCCCGGTTCTAGATGGCAAACCTCCAGGGTAAGTTATGGAAATAAAATCCAAGTCGACAGACTTGTTTTCCTTGCATCTTTGATAGCTCTCAAATCTTCAGATATTAATATCATCTTGGGTATGGACTGGATGTCAGCTCATCATGCCAAAATTGATTGCTTCTCTAGGACTGTTCAACTCACCCATCCTTCGGGGAAGATAGTCAATGTCCTGACCCGATTAGCCAAGCGACAATTATATTCTCTTAACGCCAGCCCTTTGCCAGACCTTGAGGACGTTCCGGTAGTCCGTGACTTCCCGGATGTCTTCCCAGAGGAATTGTCAGGTGTTCCACCTGACAGGGATGTGGAGTTCGTAATAGACCTCATTCCAGGAACCGTCCCGATTGCTAGAAGACCCTATAAGATGGCACCACTAGAACTAGCCGAGCTTAAGAAACAACTCGATGAGTCCTTGAAAAAGAGTTTCATCCGACCTAGTTCATCTCTGTGGGCTTGCCCCGTCCTCTTCGTCAAGAAGAAGGATGGTACGGACCGGATGGTTGTAGATTATCGACCTGTCAATTTGGTCACAATCAAGAACAAATATCCGCTCCCCAGGATCAACGACCTGTATGATCAGCTCGCTGGATCCTCAGTCTTCTCCAAAATGGATTTGAGGTTGGGCTACCATCAAATCAAAATCAGAAACGGGGACATTCCTAAAACAGCCTTTGTTACTCGTTATGGCCAATACTTGTACACCGTCATGTCCTTCGGTTTAACCAACGCTCCAGCCACCTTTTCTCGGTTAATGAACTCAATCTTCATGGAGTATTTGGATAAATTCGTCGTGGTTTACCTCGATGATATACTCATCTACTCCAAGAACGAGAAAGAACATGCCGAACATCTAAGGCTAGTGTTGAAGAAACTTCGAGAGCATCGCCTTTATGCCAAATTTTCTAAATGTGAATTCTGGTTGTCAGAAGTGACCTATCTGGGTCATGTAATATCTGGTAAAGGTATTGCTGTTAACCCCGAGCGAGTTCAAGCCGTCCTTAATTGGACTCCACCTGAATCGGTCAAGCAAGTTCGGAGTTTTCTGGGCTTAGCGAGCTATTGTCGTCGCTTTGTCGAAAATTTCTCCAAAGTTGCTAAACCTCTAACCGAACTCCTCAAGAAAGATAAAAAGTTCGAGTGGACTCCACAATGTGAGCACAGCTTTCAGGAACTGAAAAGACGCCTGACATCTGCTCCCGTATTGGTACCGCCAGATTTCTCTAAGGACTTTGTTATCTACTGCGACGCCTCGCGACAAGGACTAGGTTGCATTCTCATGCAAGATCGACACGTAATTGCTTACGCTTCACGGCAATTGCACCCACATGAGGAGAATTATCCTACTCATGATCTAGAGCTTGCAGCCATAGTCTATGCACTTAAAACCTGGCGACATTACCTTCTTGGTAATCGTTGCGAAATATTCACTGATCACCAAAGTCTGAAGTACATCTTCACCCAACCGGATTTGAATCTCAGGCAAAGACGTTGGGTTGAGTTGATCACAGATTTCGACTTAGGAATAACTTACACCCCAGGGAAAGCCAACGTCATGGCTGATGCGCTAAGTCGTAAATCTTATTGTAACAACCTGATGTTACAACAAAGTCAACCGCTTCTCCATGAGGAATTTCGGAAGCTTAACCTTCACATTGTTCCTCAAGGTTTTCTTTCCACTTTGGTGGCGAAACCTACTCTTACGGATCAAATCATCGCTGCCCAAAAGCTAGATAAGGGAATATCTAAAATCAAGGAGAACATTGCTAGCGGAGGTGCTAGTTGTTTTGCCACAAATGATCATGGTGTTGTGTACTTTGAGAACCGTTTAGTGGTTCCCAAGAACCAGCATCTACGGCAGTTGATCCTTAAGGAGGCTCATGAATCTCCTCTCACCATTCATCCCGGTAGTACCAAGATGTATCAGGACCTACGCCAGAGGTTCTGGTGGACTAGAATGAAGAGAGAAATTGCTCAGTATATTGCTAATTGCGACGTCTGCCGTCGTGTAAAAGCAGAGCATCAACGGCCTGCTGGCACCCTTCAACCCCTAGCTATTCCTGAATGGAAATGGGATAAAATTGGTATGGATTTCATTACCGGTTTTTCCAGGACCAAGAGAGGGAATAATGCTATCTTCGTCGTTGTCGATCGTCTTTCCAAAGTAGCCCATTTCTTACCTGTTCGTCAGACTATAACCGCTAGTCAATTGGCAGACTTATACATCTCCCGAATAGTGTCTCTCCATGGTGTTCCTTTGGAAATTAACTCGGATCGAGGAAGTCTTTTCACCTCTCGATTTTGGGAAAGTTTCCAAAATGCTATGGGAACCCGTCTCTCTTTTAGCACCGCCTTCCACCCTCAATCAAGTGGTCAAGTGGAACGCGTCAACCAGATCCTAGAAGACATGCTTCGAGCCTCTGTTATCTCATTCGGAATGGAGTGAGAGAAATGCCTTCCATTTGCCGAATTTGCTTATAACAACAGCTATCAATCTAGCTTGGGTAAAGCCCCTTTTGAAGTGCTCTATGGACGACGTTGTCGAACACCCCTTAACTGGTCAGAAACCGGGGAAAGACAATTCTTTGGCCCGGATATGATTCAGGAAGCAGAAGAGCAAGTTCGCATCGTTCGTGAAAAGTTGAAAACAGCCCAATCTCGTCAAAAGAGTCAATATGACCGAAAACATAAGGCTATGACTTTCGAGGTTGACGAGAAGGCTTACCTTCGGGTTACTCCTCTGAAGGGAACCCATCGTTTCGGTATCAAAGGCAAATTGGCTCCTCGTTCCATTGGACCTTTCGTATTCTCGCTAAAACGAGGAGAAGTTGCCTACCAGTTGGAACTACCTCCGCATCTCTCCAGAGTCCACGATGTCTTCCACGTTTCTCAACTCAGGTGTTGCTTCTCGGATCCTATCCGTGGAGTGGACCACGAAATGCTTGATCTCCAAGATAATCTCATGTATCGAGAGTACCCCATTCGTATCCTCGATCAGGCCGAGCGTACCACTCGACGTCATAATATCAAGTTTCTCAAAGTTCAATGGTCGCACCATTCTGAGGATGAAGCAACTTGGGAAAGGGAGGATCGTCTTCGACTTGAGTATCCTGCCTTCTTCCCGGAGGAACCCAAATCTAGGGACGAGATTCTTTTGAGTGGGGGTGAGTTGTCACACCCTAGCTAGTCATGCATTAGAGTGTTGCATCATGTTTATTCTTTCATCAGAAACCTGAAATGGGGATGACAGAACCCCCAGCCCCCTCTGAAACCAACTAGGGTTTACTAAAAACTTTTTCAATGAACCTGAAATGCCCTTCTAAAATGCCCATCATTTTTGTCCTGGTTCAGAACCCCTGACAAAAGTGATGCACATTTTCCTAGGTCATCCTAGGGTCTTTGATTTAAATCATAGATATTTGAATTTGGGCATTTAAAATTATATAAAATATTCAGATGCCCAAATATCTCCAAAC
This sequence comes from Triticum aestivum, assembly GCF_018294505.1. Lineage (NCBI taxonomy): Eukaryota > Viridiplantae > Streptophyta > Magnoliopsida > Poales > Poaceae > Triticum > Triticum aestivum. The sequence continues at coordinate 87,448,389 of NC_057800.1, forward strand.
TAAAATGTTTCATGTTGGAAATAATCCAACTATGGACCAGGAGTAGTTTGGTGATTTTAGGAGTTGCCTAAGTATTTTTAATAAATCAACAAAGTTGCAGAAGTATTAAAAAACAGAAAACAGGAAAAAAATAGAAAAACTTACCTGGCGCCAGCACCCGGCCCACCTGCCGGCCCAGCCCAGCGCCGCTCCAGCGAGCTGCTTGCCGGCCAGGCAGGCAGGCAGGTGCCCGACGGCGACCGCAGCGCGTGCCACGCACCTGCTCGCCGCCTCGCCGCTCCCTCGCCCGGTGACGTCGTGGATCGCTCCCCCTCTCTTCCCCGAACCCCCCAGACACCCCCTCTCCTCTCCAGCTCCTCCCCCTCGCGCCCCCCCAGCCATGGCCGACGCTACCGCCGCCGTGCCTACGTCGTAGCCGCGCTCCCCGCCGCCCGTGCGTCCTCTCGTCGTGTCCAGGAGCTCCGCCGCTGTCCACTTCATCGAGCAAGCCGAGCCCCGAGCGCTCGCAACGCCCGAGTCCACCGCAACGACCTCGCCCGAACCGCCGTCGCCGGAGATCCCCTTCAACACCGTCGCCGCCTCAGCTCGTCCCCGACCCCGCCGGTGGCCTCTACGGGTGCGCTGTGAGCCTAGCTACCCCTCCTACCCTCCCTCTCTCGTTCCCGAGCCGTGTAGCGACCTCCCGGAGCTCAACCGCACCCACCACCGTGGAGCTCGTCGCCGACGTGCTCCCGGTCACCCTCCGACCACTCCACGGTGTCCATCATGCTCACCGCGTCACGTAGCACCTAACTAGCTACTCCCCGCACCTCACCGACCCCCCTAGCGACAAGTTCGACTTCGGCCAAACTCCGGTGGCCGCCAAAGTCGTCGCCGGCGCCAACTCCGGCCACCCCGACCCCAACGGACTCCACCAAGAGCTGCGGCTCGACCTCAGCTCCTCTCTGGTGGCCTCCGCGGCTCGTTTGGTTGCCGAAACGGCAAAAATCACTTCCGCCACCGCGTCGGGCTCGCCGGCGGCTAAACGCCGGTGCAGCCGACCCGGGTTTGACCACGGGTGGGCCCTGGTTGACTCTCCTGAGTCAATGACAGGTGGGGCCCAGCCCTGTTAATTAAACAGGTTTAGTTTTAATTAAACTTTAACTAATCTAATCACACTGACACGCAGGACCCACTGTCAGGTTTGACCGGACCATGTCCCGTTGACCTGCTGATGTCACACTGACGTGAGGCTGACGCAATAAATTAATTTCTGGATTTAATCTAATATAGGAAATTCCAGAATATAGTTTAAACTTCAAAAATTCATAACTTTTAATCTGTAACTCCAAATCAGACAAGTTATATATGAAAAATGATCAGAAAAATCCAATCTATCCATCTGTACTATTTTCATACATGATTAAACAAGTTAACTTGATGTTTAATGCAGAATAGGGTAAAACACTTTAAAGGGCCATGTATGAGTTTGAAATTTGAATCTTTGGTTCAAATTGGTTCAAACCCTTCTGGTCTTAGTTGCATTAGCCCAACACACTCATATTGCCATGTTTCATGCATGCATCATATTGTTGCACATTGTTTGGTGATGGTTGTGTATCGGTGTTCTTTGCGGCAGGTTCTGCCTTCGAGGAGTACCGTGATTACCCTAACGAAGAACCATATCAGTGCATCGAACCATCAGGCAAGCAACCAACCATTTGATCATATCGATACAATCCCATGTTCTCGCTCCTGCTCTCTTTTACTGCATTAAGACAAAGTGTTTCAAACTGCTGTGTGCTACGGTAGTTGAACCCATTTCCTCTGCATGACCTGTCATTGCCACAGTAACTAGATGAAACCCACTAGCATGTGTAGGAGTTGATTGAGCCATATGTATGTGTTGTTCCTACCTTGCTATGCCTGCTATGCTTAGAGTCGTGTCAGGTCTGGTTCATCTGGGTGATGGACTAGAGTGAAATGTTTATGTCGGTAATGAGAGTGGTGTGGTGAACACGATTTGGTAAAGGTATCGATGAAAGGCCATGTAGGAGTACATGGTGGGTTGTTTCATTGAAGCCAACCTTAAGCACTGAGATCTGTATGTGTGATTTAAGATACAGCTACTACCATGCATTGGGCCCTGAAATATGACCCCGCTCGACTTCTTATTCACCCTAGTCCTCTGTCCAGGAGTTGCAAGTAGTTTCTGGTGTTTGTAGCCTACTGGAGGCCGTGGACAGCGCTGACCGTAGGGGTGGGCTGTGATGCGGTAGGTACGTGGCCGGGTAAACCGGGCACCCGTTTGGTGTCACGGAACCCTGTTCACATCGTTTGGGGCTATGAGCGAAACTCCGGCCGGATCTCCTCATGGATGGAACCCAAATAGGCGATAAACCTGGACTAGAGACTTAGGTGTTTAGGTAGGTCGTGGTCTACACCCACGTCGGCTTTCGCTTGAAGTCTGCCGAGCACTTGTCGTGTGCAGACGCTAAGTGGTGGAAACATGTATGAAGAAGTACACCCCTGCAGGGTTATCATGATCTATTCGAATAGCCGCGTCCGCGGTAAAGGACTACTTGGTTGCCTATACAGTTCATAGACAAGTAAATGGAAACTACTAAAAGCTTCAAGATAAGTGTGAGTGCCGAGGATGGCTCTTCCGTAGGAAGACGGAGGTGGATCCTCGGTAGTGTATTGAAGTGGTGAGTAGTGGACTCGTGTACGCAAAACCATTTCAAGTTGGAGTCTCGTAGGATAGCCTAGCCAAGAGTCAAAGCTGGCTTGCTGCAATAACTCCACCAACCGTTCTTGATAATGTGCATGTATGTAGGATCTGATGTAAGTCTTGCTGAGTACCTTTGTACTCATGTTGCTATAATTTACATTTTTTACAGAAGACGCTGCAACCCCTTCTGATGGGTTCTTCGTAGACGTTGACATCAATGAGTAGGCTAAGGCCCAGGTGATGATCCTGAGCTTGTGAAGGACCACGTAGTATAGCTAGGCTTTCCAAGCCTCTTTTATTTTACTAGTTGTCTGTACCCAGACAAACTACTTCCGCTGCTGGTTTGTATGACTGTATGACTTGAATGCTGGGTCGTGTGACCCGTACCTATGTGTATGTTATGTATGGCTCTCTGAGCCTTAAATAAAGTACTTGTGTCGTAGAGTCATGTTGTGATGCCATGTTGTATTTGCACATATCGAGCATATTGTGTGTATGTTATTGAAATGCTTGGTATGTGTGGGATCTGACTATCTAGTTGTTTATCTTTAGTAGCCTCTCTTACCGGGAAATGTCTCCTAGTGTTACCACTGAGCCATGGTAGCTTGCTACTGCTCTGGAACACTTAGGCTGGCCGGCATGTGTCCTTCTTCGTTCCTGTGTCTGTCCCTTCGGGGAAATGTCACGCGTTGAGTACCGGAGTCCTGTTAGCCCGCTACAGCCCGGTTTACCGGAGTCCTGCTAGCCTAGTGCTACAGCCTGGACCCACTTGCTGATGACCGACACGTTCGAAGCTGGGTCATGGATGCCTGTCCCTGTAAGTCTGTGCCACTTTGGGTTTACAACTAGTCATGTCAGCCCGGGCTCCTTATCATATGGATGCTAGCGACACTATCATATACGTGAGCCAAAAGGTGCAAACGGTCCCAGGAAAAGGTAAGGCGACACCCGTGGGGATACCGTGCGTGAGGCCGCAAAGTGATATGAGGTGTTACAAGCTAGATCGATGTGACATCGAGTCGGGGTCCTGACAGCGTTGGCATCAGAGCCGGACTGCCTGTAGGTTCTCCAAGCCAAACTGGTCGATGTTGAGTCTAGAAATTCCTTAGTTATATGTAGGGGAATTGTTTGTTGGTTGGAACGTAAGGTTCTTTTTACTCCTTATCTTATGACATTCTGATCTGAGTCAGTCTATTCTTCCACCGGGGGTTAAGGAATTAGGATCTTTTCTCTCTATCAGGATCATGTGTTACTAATCAGTAGTACCTTATAGGTTTGATGGATACAAGCCTAGTACAGTTCTACTACCACATCATGTTGTTAGGATGGACTCAGAACTTTGATATGATGATGTTGAGTGTGTATGAAATCCTTTGTCAAATGTCTCAAAATCCTTCTTGAGCATTTACAGCTGTTATGCTGCCGAAATTTTGCTAGAAATTCTAATGCCTTTGCATTATGGTTGTGCTTTCAGATGGCCACTCGCGACCTTAATCAAGTGGTTCGCCTGACTCGATGCCTAGATGTACCCGGCCATACCGCCATGTTGGTCAGGGTAATGACTGAGGCTGGATACCGTTGGTATCCTGAGTACACGGTCGAAGAGCAATTCCGAGACTTTAATCAAAGCCAGTATCTCTGCACTGTCAGGATATTTCCATCTTATCCTGGATCCACCGAGCCCCTTCACTGCTCCTATGGACTCGGGGTTACTATTGAGATGGCTGTGTAGGACACCGCCTACTCTATGATGACCATCATGCGAGTCAGGTCTGGCCTATTTCGGGACTCTGATTTCCGGTATATGCCAGGATCACTTCCGGGAGCACAAGGGTATCTCCAGGCTATCTATGCTGACCCCACTCAGGAGGATTCACGGACTCGCACCACTGCTGAGATGCTCGAGGATAAGGACTGTGAAAACCGGGCCTTGAGGCTAGAGCTTTTCAATACCCGTGCTGACCATTGGGCCACATTGACTCGGTTTGCACCGGCGGTGCAAGCTGGATATTCGGATATGCGTGATCTCTATCCTGTGAGATCTGCTTTGCCAGACGTGATGGGTTGGCTTGATGTAGGAGGCATCACCCCACCTCGCGGTCCCCGCAGGCCACCATCTGTTGGTCCAAGACCTCATCCTAGCCCCTTTGGGTTTACAACTAGTCATGTCAGCCCGGGCTCCTTATCATATGGATGCTAGAGACACTATCATATACGTGAGCCAAAAGGCGCAAACGGTCCCGGGAAAAGGTAAGGCGACACCCGTGGGGATACCGTGCGTGAGGCCGCAAAGTGATATGAGGTGTTACAAGCTAGATCAATGTGACATCGAGTCGGGGTCCTGACAGGCCAGCGAAGGGGCGGACGAGGGAGTCGTTGAAGGGCATACGTTGTGGTGGACGAGGGCGCCGGTTAAGCAGACCCGGTGCGGTGGACCATGATGGCGGTCAAGGAGATCTGGAGCAGTGGACAAGCCAGTCGTTGAAGCGGCTCTGGTGAAGTGGTGAGTTGGCAGTTGGAGTTCCAAGGTGCGGAAGGTAGATTCGACGGGGTTTGAGGTCCACCGCTACGGCGGAGGACTAGATTCGGCGGCTTGCCGTGGTTGGGGGTCGAGGAGGGGAAGGGAAGGGGGGCAAAGAGGGGAAAACAATGGAGTTACCAAAGCAGCCCTTTTTCGTTCATGTGGCAGGGGTAAAACAGGAATATCGCAGGGCTAAACTTTCGGGCGCATGATATTTTGATGCGAGCGGTAAGTTTGAAAGCTTTTGGCGCCTAAAATTATAAGTATTCTGCTCTCTTACGACCGACTATGATATCATGGTCGACAATTTGTTTGTTTTGCACGCAAAAAAATGTGCAAGTTTTGATAATCAATGTCTCCAACTCGAAACTTAGATTGTCCATCATACTGTCCAATTCAAATGAAATTCCAAATGTGTTTATCCTAAATATGATTACAAAAGCAAAAATGTGTATGTGTATCAATAAAGTGGATGATTATAAAGTTTGAACATGCCCGTATGTGTATATCTCTAGGTTTGATATATGAATTTGAAATCACGAAATCCCGGCTTAAAAAATGTACTTCCGTTTAAATGAATTACAAAAGCTAATGATGGAGTCGAATTCCAAAACTTCAATCTTAGGTTTGTAATTCTGGTACATCAAGGTATATCACGCATGTTCAAAAGTATCGTTATCTCATAGTACAAACTGTGAAACAAATTGATTAACCATGAGTGCACAATATCTCAATTACGCTAAAGTCCCTCAAATATAGACACCTCACTCTTTATCTGAAGTCAACCCCCCCCCCACCACACACACACACACATAGAGAAGTCGTTCTCTCCCCTAAACACCAACACACGAGCACATTAACACCCCTCTCTCTTGTAAAGTCCGGACCCCAACATAGGTCTCTATCACTTTGTCTCTCAGACATGCACACATCTCTTCCCTCACTCTCTAGGTCTCCCGCTATCTCTCTTACCCAAGCACACGCACTATGTAGAGTGTATATTTCCCATACATACAAAATGTCGCCCCCAAACGTCTATCTCCCTAGTTATGTGGTTCTCGCGCACTCACCTCACACACCACCCCCACTGCAAACAAGCACACTTTGTCTCCTTGTGCACCACTCTCCTCTTTCTATCTCTCCCACATGCGGACCCGCTCCAGCTCCTTCCCTGTATACATATATGTCGTGACTCTTTGCATAGATCCCTAATGTATAATCGTTCTCGATTTCGCACATTGTTCTCTACACCATCTATTCTAGATCTATCATGAAGTCCCTATCACACACACGATGACTCGCTTCCCTTGTGTCTCCGTTCATAGGCCAATTTCAGACAACATCAACATTGTCTCCCTATCTATACGCCATTTATGGACACAAACGACCCCTCTCGCCCCCTCTCTTCCTCCCTCTCTCTCTCTCTCTCTCTTCGTCGCTAGCTCTCTCTTTCTCTCGCTCTCACACCCCTCTCCCACACACACACACACACTCGATGTCTCTTCCAAGTAGTCTGCTCCCCCTGCCCGCACCCGTGCTATCCCGCTACTACACATGTCACACCATTCCCCCTTCCCTTATACTAGGTTTACATCATCAGTGGTCTCTCTACTCCACATACACTCTCTCCCTCTCACACACAAACGCATGCACAAACACACACAGACACGCACAAACACCCATTTATCTGGATCCTCATCTCTCCTCATGTCCGCATGTGTATCTCACACACTCACTCTCTAATTATGTATATGTGTCTCCATGTTACACAACACAAAGCCTCATGTACACTTCTCTCTCTATCCTCCACACACATAGACACAAAGAATCTGTTATCATTGCCTCAGTCTCTAACATATCACACACGCACATTATCTCTCTCACACACACACACAAACACGCTCAACAAGGGTTTCCCCGTGAATAACTTACCATCTATTCATCAACAGTCGTGGCAGTACGGCAAACACGAGACGTGAAAAAGAATAAATCTACATGTGCTTAGACCACCTAGTATGACTACTAGGACTAGAGCATGCCAAAAAGCACGCCGTCGTCACCCCCTCCTTGTCGGCGATGGGAAAATCTTTGTCTTACACAGTCGAGAAGTCATTGTGCTAAGGCCCCACATGTCGAGGCGTTGAATAGAATGTAGATGCTAGTTTACGGAAGCAAGTATCGACAATACATTTGTATCTCCATACTTATATTTCTTCTCTTATAAAAAACCAAGTTGGTGATGATGGTACGTGTGCCATCTTGCAATATAGACCGTCTGATCTATATCTGACAGATGGAAATTAAACTAAAAGATACCCGCACCCCTCTCCACATTTGCAGACAAGGCCTTCCCTTGTTCATCCTTATCTCCAACAAACCTCATTGTTGAGCAATTAAGAAAGGAAGCCTCCGGAACAAACTGGCCTGGTGGCCGCTGCCGGCGTCGTCAATCCCCATGCCTCTGCTTAGTCCGACCACCAACCACCACCACACCCCACTCCTCTTCACCTTATCTCATATTTCTCGAGATATCATTAGTTTTTACACATGGGATTACTCCCGCAAGGGTCAATCACAACAAGTGTTTTATAAAAAAATGCATCTTGATGTTCGTGCAATGCACGGATCTTGCTAGTACTCCTACACAAGACTAAGTTGGTGATGCTGGTGTGTCTGCCATCCGTCGTTTCTGACCATTAGATCTACATCTAACGATTGTGAGGTAAGTTGTTGCCTTTTCTCACCAACATCCCACTTGTCTACCAATTTGTAGAAAAACCCATAATTAGTATCTTAAAACCAACCACATCCCTCCCTGACCTCACCAAAACAGCCCAAGGAATATATTCTAATTGAAACATAATATATCTCTAGTGACATATGTATATCAAAATTAGAGTGTTTTGTACCAAGTTTGTGAATAAGTATTATTCTAATTATGATTCGTTGCAACGGACATGAACATTGCTAGTATTTCCAACCATGCATTTTTTTCCTAGTATTCCATAGTTTCGAGTTTTCCATCAAGATATTAGTCACTCATGGTTGATATTTACTTTCAATCATGTACACATATGCACTATGTAACTAGCCTTGCTTATTGGCTTCCAAAGCTTAACTTTCACTCCTACTTACAATATGTAGAGTATTTAACAAAAAACTACCACTTTCAACCAGCCCTAGGAAGAATCTATTGTACAAAAAATAGGAAAAACATACCCAAAATTTCTTAATCCACACCAAAAACTACCTAGTACTCCTACCGATTAGGTTCGTTTAAACCCATTTATAACAGGGTTGGCCCACATGTCCGTGCTGACGAGGCAGCTTGAACCAACACATTTTGTTTGACCGTTGACACGAGGGACCCACATCTGACCTTCTATCATGTTATTCCCCCTCAAATCATTATTTTTCCTGAACATTACTTCAAACAGTACTGATGCGTGTTCGTCGGTGGCGCTGGTGATGAGCGAGTTGGCCGCCGCTCCGCCGGACGGGCCGGACGCCACGCTGGCCTCCGCACGGGTTGGCAGGCTGGCCCGAGCGTGACTCACGAGCAAGCAAGCCGCCGCGCTGGCCTTCGCTCGAGCTAGATGGATGGCCTTAGCGCGGCGCACGCGAGCAAGCCGCCGCGCTGCCGTGCCAATCTAGCTAGCAAACCTTGCAGACAAGCAGCTGGACGGAGCTATCTTGGCTAGCTAGCGGCCGCGAGCGCCGGACGGAGCTGGCATCCGGGCTGCCACAACATGGGCTCCGCACCGCCGACGGTTTTGACCTCGCCTTCTACCGGCGGTAGTAGCTCCGTCCCATGGTCGAGGATGACAAGGTGGACGGGCCGGAGCTAGGAGGTCACTCGAGGATTTTTGTTGGTAAGAGCATGTACAATGGTTGATAAGGTAGTCTTATCTTAAGTCTGCCATGTATGCAAGTGGTAGTAGTTTCTTGGCATCTTAGGGGTTTCTTGTAAGGAACAATGTACGTACTACTAGCGACAAAAGGTGATTCTAGGTTGCGTTGTACTCCAACGAGTACTACTAGTGGTCGCGGGAGTGTATACCTCATTTTGTGGGTTCGATCCCGGCCAAACGCACGGCGGCATTTTTTTTAAAATAGTACTACTACACTTCGCTGCGAGCCAATATTTTACACGGGTAGTTTGAGTTTTGAAGTCAAACGGACGTGCGGCCCCACAATCTGGGTGCACTGGACAGCCTAGCCACGTGAACAGGTTTTCCTTCCCAGCATCCCGTGGCTCGTGTGCTCGCCCTAGCCGCACGTTGGTTGCAGCTTCCTCATCAACTAGTAGCATATTTAAACTAGCGCCTCCCAATTAAGCCCGAGGAGCCGGAAAAGCCTGGCGGTGCATTGGGAACTGTGCAATATGGCTCTGTACGTAAAGTGCTCTACTACTACTCTATAGCTTGTGGCGTTGCACGCATGGACTTCACTCCATTATCGGCTCTACTATAAAAGAAATTCCTCTTGACGTGTTTTTTTTGAAACGGAGGCAAAAGCTTTTCTTCATCTCATTCATAAAGAAGGAACTACTAACAAAGTTCGACGAGATCCATTACACCTCCACAAATGGAAGCAAAAAGCCTAGTCTCGCCATATCAAATAACTCAAATGTTCTGCCCCCGCAGTAACCGTCGCTGATAAACAGGCTGCTAGTGTGTGCGTGAGAGGAGCGGCTGAGTAGGCCAGCTACGTGAGAGGAGCGGCTGAATAGAGCATCGAGAGTACCCACTAGGCCACTACGCAGGTGTACTTCCCCTGCATTGATAGTACAGCGATGGTTCTAGAGAACAGTAGTACCCTCCACTTCCAACTGTAGCTCCTTGGCCCTGAGATTCAAGAGTTCAAAACTGGTGCACTATACTAGACTAGACTAGAAGTACAGTACATCGCACTACTAGTTGTGAAAAGTAGTACTAGTACTGCTACAGTACGAGTACATACTCCTCCATCACATAATGTAAGACGTTTTTTGACACTAGTTGGCGTGTACAAAAATGGCAAAAACATACCCAAAATTTCTTAATCCACGCCAAAAACTACTACCTAGTGCCAAAAATTTCTTACTAGTGCTATTATTTACAGTACAATGCAATCCCATAACGTTCCATAATCCCTTTGTTTCAAAAAAAATCTCTTCTGGAGAGAAGATTGCTATCTCCACACGAGATTCTCATAGGCCAGTGCCACCACATGCAGTCATGTGAGAGAGAGGGAGACATCCATGCAGCATGCAGAGAGAAGAGAACGCGGGCGGACAGCCAATGGGCTGCATGGGGCATTTATAGCTGCTACCTCCTCCCATCCATGCGCCAGGGGTATTTCCGTCCAGAAAGCATGCAGCGAGCCCCTGCCTTGGTATCCGGGTCTGCTCTTATGCGCAGAGTAAAAAGAATCGGAGGGAGTACTAGTAGTAAATAATAGCCTCACCCCTTTGCTGAGGAACGATTTACAGTTGGAAGGGACGAGGCCCTTCGGTTACTACGCTCTTATCTCCTCCTCCCCAGTTCCCTCCCCCCGAAGAGAAGGCAGTTCGTCGCTGCTCCCATGGATTCGCCAGGCGGTTCTCCTCCTCGTCGGGGCTGGGAGACCTTAGACGACGATCATGTGGGAGAAATCACACGCCGCTCTGACATTCTCACCGCTGCAAGACTCGGTGCTTCCTGCACCAACTTTTTCAAGACACTGCTTAAACGGGCTTGGGAAAAGGCCATGCTTGTTGGTCTTCCATGCGTCCTCGAGGAGAAGGTTCTTCTATGGGAAAATCCTTCGAACAGTCCACCGCTCCTTGGCCATGGTCGCACGTTGACTCCGCTAGAGTTGCCGACGTTGAGAGCTAGTCGGATTTTGTCCGATGAGCAGGTCAGTAATGGAGTTTGATCATGTAGTACTTAGTTATTCCATTTCCATCCCGTAATTTCTCCGCTGCCAACCGTCTTATATATAGGTCTGGGTCGGTGCCAACGAAGATTGGCTTGCATACCTCCGGCCGGATACCACCATCATTTTGCACAACATCCACAGCAGTGCGGCCGTTCCGGTAGACCCCTTCTCCACCATTGGGATCGGCCTTCCGGACTGGCTGGGCTTGAATACGTATGATGATGCCTACAGGAGATTGAAGAAGATAGCAATTGCGGACCTGCCGACAAAGCAACGTGGCTACGACGATTACTATCTCATCATGGTGTTCGACATAAGGATTTCCATCAATGCAAGAGGCAGTAACGACAGAGGCTGGCGCATGTTGGCGGCGGTAGATTTGTACCCCTACACGTTCGAAGACGCCGTGCACCATCTAGGCCGCATCTTCGCGGTGACAAGCCAGGGGACTTGTTTCATCTGGTTGCCATCCTACGGTACGGGAGATTACAAACGTAATGCACAAACCATCATTTGCATCCCTAACGGTACTCCATTATTTTGCAGGGACCAGTCATCCCCTGATCAAAATAAGATCGCCGATCCTGGATGTGCATTTGCATCTGCGATTCGGTCTAACCTGGAACCTTGTAGCTGACTTTAGCATATTGGGATCAACTATCTTAGCAGTGGTTACCCATGGTACCACTGATGTGCAACATGTTCACACAATCTACCACGATCGGACCGTCACCATCTACCCAGGTATTCCATTTTTTAACCCTCTCACCTTCCCTTTCATTGTTGTACTAGTAGTATACTTTGTAGTACTAGTAGGAGTACTTTTTACCTTGGAGGACGCGTATAGCTAGCTAGGCCCTTGAAGACTTGAACCCACTAGCTGCCACCATTTTTGTTTTTCCATGTCTTACTATCTCATCCATGTAGCCAAGAGTGGCTATATATAATAAGCCGGTTATTTTACTTCCTCTATACCGGAGTAGTACTATTTGCTGCACAGTATTACTGACCGCCATATTTGAGCACAACATTATTATGCATGGACCTTGACTATGTACGTCACCATGTGTCCAGATCTGGGATGCCGCGTGTACCAGATGAACGGCGCCGAGTTTGACCCCCATGATGCTACGTGGGTGCCGAGGAACACTCTTGGAGAGTACTCGCTTTTCATCGGGGACAGCTACCCCATTGTGAAGCGGATGCCACCTTCCGTGCACGACACGGAAGGCCTGCCGTTCATGAAGCATGGTTGTGTCTTCAGTGTGCACCGCCGGATAAACGACATGCTGGGACACGCTATCCCTGATTTATGCCGCTTCAGCTTGGATGAGTCTCCATCATGTGGAACCAGATAGAAAGCTACGACAATGATTCCCGTTGCCCACCGCTATGGATCATGCCATCCATGAAGAACACCTGGGACTGGAACCTGGAGGAGGACATGTAGCCCATCTATAACGTGTAAGTGGAGTACGGTAATTGTGAACGGTAGCGCTGTGAATATATGTAGACTAGTCGTGCACAAATTTATCACATGAATTGGAGATGAACTTGTGTGGCATACTGGCATTTGTCCTTTAGCATTTATTACTAGTAAATGTGTTATGTGTACGTGCAACTTGTGTAGTTGTTACACGGGCTCCAACACGCTCTTTGAGAAGAAAAAAAGGTATCACAGCTTTGGATATATGTGATGTGGCGGCATCATACAGTAGCATCGTTCGCTATAGTTGTAGTACACTCCTACTAGGATGACAACTCCTATAAAACCTTGCGCTTGGCTCTTTGCCTCTTCGGGAGGTTCAACAGTTCATACTCATGTGAACCTTGCACTTGGCTCTTCGCCTCTTCGGAAGGTCCAACAATGATGATACTACAGTACAATATGCTTCTGGCAATCTGACAGCGATTGAACTGCTGCACGTCCACCACGAGGGCGAGGGCGAGGGAGAGGGAGAGGGTGCTGTAGTCAAAACCCTCTCCTCGTCCTGCGAACCACCACGCGCGTGGGCGAGGGAGAGGCGTAGTAAGCAAGCTTCTCCTCGTTCGGCGAGTTGATGGGACACATCAAAGCAGTACTAGTACTAGTAGTAGTAGTCCATACTGTGTCCTTTCCGATTAATATGGCTTAACTTGAAACGAGAAAAATACACTAGCAGTCAACGTATGTAACAATACGCTCTTTACGATCACTATATATAGTTTTGCGGCGATTATACAATCACTAGCTCATCGTAGAGCACCGTATTGCACCCTACTGACCGGCTACATAGTTGACGTGGCACTTTCTTGACTGGTTAAATTGTCACCTGGTTTCTGGGTCCCACCTGTCAGTTGACAGAGCAAAGAAATCAGTTAAACAAAACTTTGCGCAGGCACAACACGAGTCCAACCCTTGCGCGCGAACCGCCCTGGCTGTGTATGTGAGTGCATGCACGTGTCCTCCCTCGGTATTCCAACAAAGAGTGTACATCGGCTATAAAACAAAGAGTGTAGTACATGATGTACATCTACACTTCCAATGCATTTAGCCTTTAATCTAAATCGATATTGATTGACTAATGCACCAACTTGTGTTGTAGGTATAGGCTACATATCTATCCTTAATTACAGCATGCAACGGCCTTCATTTAATCTTCTTATCTCAATGGTCGCATGCACACATAAGTCTGCTACTTTTGGGCATTAATTATGCCCTGGTCCATGTGTAAATCTCTAAATGTACAGTCTTTCATGGACGTAGGGAGTAGGTTGAGCACTTGAGCGTGAGCGTGTGTGTTGCGTCGTGTGCTGTGTGCCGCATGGGTGCGTGAGTGTTGCGTGCGTCCATGTGTACGTGTGAGTGTTGCATGTTGCATGCATGCATGGGGCTTACTCCCTCCCATTGACATGTTCATATTTCAAGCTTCCTCTGTTCCCTCCATATGGTGATACTCCCTCTGTTCCCAAATACGGAGTATTTGTCTTTCTACAGATTTCAACAAGTGACTAGGTACGGAGCAAAACGAGTGAATTGAGCGTAGAGGCATAGGGATACTGTAGAAAGGAAATCCTCGCGATCCATTATTCCCCATCTCGGTCAGAGAGAACTATTCAACTAGTCTTCACAGTGAAGTGACAATACACGCTGCAGCAGATGGGACATGTAATTAATAAGTTGAACCAGCGTGTTGGTGTTACTAAATCAGCCTTACCCAGTACTGCCATCTCTTCTTCTTCCTCCTCTCTTCCCAATTGTCGGCCGCACACCATTTACCCCCGCTCACTGCTCGCCCGCCCGCGCCATCTTCCTTGGTAGCACTCACTGCTCGGCCACACAAGGAGAAGCTTCTTCGCTCGCCCGCCCGAATCCACTTCCCCGCTAGCTCGCAGGCACCGAAAACCCCAATGGCAGAACCGACTGACACGCAGAGCCGCGATTGGAATACCCTCCCCAATGTTCTCTTGGAGCAGATATGTAGTCGTATGGACCTACTCAGCACCGTCCTTCTGGCTGCATGCTCGGTGTCTTTGTACCGTCTACTCGTCTACAACTGTCCGGCTCTTTTCAAGACACCCTGCTTGCTGATGCCCGATCCTCGTAGGTGGCCCAAACACCGACTTCACAATCCTACGGAGGTTGCCGTGGTGCCCCTCAACATGCTACCACTACCCGTCCACCTATCCTTCATGCGCGGCCACTACTGGGCGGGCATGAAGGCCAACTGGATCATCCTCATCCACCACACCGGTAGTCCGTGGCGTCTCGTGGATATCTACACCCAGCGAGAGATCACCCTTCCATCATTGGATACCGCCGCCATCGAGCCTCGCGGCCCGCCGGACACTCCTGCCTACTACGCACAAGACGCGTCAAGCTTTTGGCTTGACCTCTGTTTGCAGAAAGTTGTAATCTGCGAAGTGCCCACACCATCAGAAGACTACCTGGATTACAAGCTCATTGCCTTGTTCAACATGGGATTAGTTTATCTGGAATCCGGTCGCCATACATGGTTATGGCTCATCATCAATCCTGTTGAGGCAACATTTCTGTCTGATGCTATAGTGCACGATGGCATTGTTTACATGGTCGACGCACAGATTGGCTGCCTATACTGGTGGAATCTATCGTTGTGTAATTATTCTATCTCATCTCATCTTGACCTTATGAATACGACTGCATGTTCATTTGTTACAAATTTAGAATGCATAGCATGTCTATAACCACATCATTGCTATATGTTCCTCTCATTTCCTAGATTTTTATGACCACACATGTTATTGTTAGAGTTGATATGACAACAATTGGCATCTAATGATTGTTAGAATACATATTATGAGCATAACATCATGATTGCTATATGTCACTCTCGTTTACAAGATTTTATAACAATGCATGTTATTGCTTAGAGTTGATATGAGAACAGTAGTAGTAAGTGCTATGGTAGAATATGAGTAGGCGCTGTCATAGCTGTTTTCCTCTCATTGTTACATGATGTTTGAACCATGACATATTGCTAGAATATGTAAGCCATTGGCTTATTTTTTTAACTTGGGGTATGATTATGACCACGGCATTGCAATTCTCTGTCTATGATATGTGTCACTGTTATAATAATCTTAATTCCACACATACTCTAAACATGATTGTTTATTTTTGTCCTTTTGGTCTCCAATTTGAATTGTTGCAGCAAACGCAAATGCGCTGGCCTTCATGATTCCAGGACCTGGAATCATACCAGCCGATGGGTGGTGGTTTATCGCTCGTTCAGCTGACGGCGGTCATTTGATGCTCATTCGCACGTACCAAATTGACCAAACCATTACATCAAACCACATGCAGTACAATGCGTGGGGCGTTCGTGACATTGATGGCTATGGCTGCTTCGTGTTCGAGAAAGATCCCAGCTCCGTTGGGCCAGGCGTATTCAACTGGAGGCGGGTTTACAGCCTCGGCAACCACTCCTTGTTCCTCGGGCTCAATTATCCGATCATCCAACCAATCATCGATCATATCACCGGCGATAATTACTGTGCTATGCAACTTCCATTCGTGAGGGGGCTGTGTTTACACATCATACCATGGGTTTCATGAATCACCATATCCAGAGATTCGTCGACACAGCTTGTTGCCAGATAATCTTCAGTGTGTGAAAGGCATCAAGCTTCCATGCGATGGATGGCTTTTGCAAACCCGACATGCGGCGATGTGGTTCATGCCAACAGCAAATATGCACAACTTGATCCGTGCTGATATCTAGACTGAGCCATGTATTCTGTTGCTGTAGCACGACCCTCTTTTGTTGGATATTATGTATTGTTGTTAGTTTGAAGCACTCCTCTGGTTTGAAGGATAGATACCTACCTGGGATCAAGTGCATCCTAACTCACCTGTGTAGGATGTACTGATAATGATGATAAAGATGTTGTGCAGAAGCCATATATATATATATAATAGTTAGGCTTCAAGTGCGCACTTGTTAGTTAAACCTATGTATAAATTGTGACACTAAATACGACTAGTAAGTAGTATAGTAGCAGTACTAGTATACGTCGGTCAAATTATTCATCATGTCCACACATTGAATTGACGTGACAACACGCTGCACGTGAGGTGACACAAGAATCCCGGTGGCGTGTTCGGGTATTCTGGACTTCAGATTTGGAGTAGCACTTATCTGTCGAAATCTTTCATCATTCACTTAAAACAGTCGATTGATCATACATTGAGTACCATATAACTGGAATTACCGATGCAAGTCGAAGAAGGATTGGCCGGTGCTGCCGGCTAGCGTCAAGTTCGATCCCACGGATCAGGAGCTGATTGAGCACCTTGAGGCCAAAGTGAGTGCTGACAGCGCGAGATTTCAGTCTCTCATCGATTTGTTCATGCCAACCATCGACAGCGAGCACGACATATGCTACACCCAACCTGAGAAACTTCCAGGTAAGACACCGATCGGCCGTCTACTTGCAAAAATATATTCCTTTGTTTATAGCTCTATTTATCTTTTTAGACGCATACCTGGTGAAGCAATTACAATTTGACAGTTAATAAAAAGTGAAACAAGTGACTGCAACATGCCAAAGATGTTATGAAAATGCCAACTAGGTACACTAAAACTTGTATTCCACAATACTGCAGGTATCACACTGAGTGGCCTAAGGAAGCATTTCTTCCAGCGCAATTCCAGGGCGTTCAAAAGGGGCACGTGGACGCGTCGCAAGATACAGTCGGAGTGCGGCATGCATGCGATGTGGCACAAGACCGGCAATACCTTGCCGGTGATGGTCAACGGCCGGCAGACGGGCAGTAAAAAAGGTTCTGGTGCTGCACACCAACAAGAACTTCGACCAGCAGAGGACCAACTAGGTGATGCACCAGTACCACCTCGGGGACCTGGAGCTAGAGAAGGAGCGGGAGCTGGTCCTCTACAAGATTTTCTACTAGACGAACACTAGGGCCAGGAGTAAAAAGATTATAAGTTAGTTTGGTATTGGTAGTTGTACTACCTTGTCATCCGCAAGTTGGTATTGTTGTTAACGATCTTTTGGTATGAACTTGCATTTGCTTCCAACCATCATGCCGAGGGTCGACGTGGATATAAAGCTGAATCATTTGTTTCGAAACGAATTTTCAGGCACCTGATTTTTATTTGATGGGTAGCATAAGCACCCGCCGTTCGAATTCCCAGTTCTCCAATTTTTTCGAAACAAGTGCATGCACTTACTATCATGATAAAAAACAATATCTGTGCTGCATCCCAGTTATCAGTTTGTACTTGCAGAGTTCTCTCATTTATTTAGCACGTATATTGTTTTTTCAGGTCGAGCAAGTTTCAACTGGGCTGTAGACTGCCCAGGGTTGGTTTTGTTTTTAACAGGCCCATCCCATGGCGACAACAGGGCACAAAGATCCAGTAGGTATCTACTGGCCTCTGGCCCGCCAGCATTAGTTATATTTTGTCTTACAACATCCGCAGGCAGTTTTTTTACTGAATCAAACACACAACCCGGTTCTATTTTCCTCTTGAAACGCATGTCCTACATCCGTTTTCTAATCTCTACCTATAGTTTTACTAGTTCATATACACGTATCATTATATTGAAAACACATAAAATTCCCTTTTCATATTTACATCCTTGTTTTTGTTGTTTTTCCCACCCAGCGCTGATTTTTTTACCACTGGTTTTCCCTTAAACCAACTCAATTGTCCCACGTCTTATTTGCTTACAAAAACAAAACGATTTTTTTTGGCAAATCAATAAGTTCTTAAAAAATGTTTATCATTTCGGGATTACAACAGTTCGGACTCCACCAAAATATGCAAAATAAGGTTGAACTTTTTGACCGTGGTCCTGGGCAGAAAATGGGTTGTAATAAATTACTTAAGAATTAGCAAATGGGCTGCAAATTATAAAAAATAGCAAATGGGCTTTATGTTGTCTGCCACAGATTTGGAGGCTGACTTGTGGGCCTACTAAGTTAATGCGTACACAAGGTTTCTCAAAAAGAAACTTAGTCAACAATCGACTCTACCAGCGTTAGACCGTTAGATGTCAATCTAACGGCAATCGTGCTTCTTCAGTCTCTGATCTTCCTGCTGCAGCCGCCCAAACCAGCGCCGTCGGAACCGCCTGCTCCCGCCTCCCGTGGCCGGCAGTGCTGCCGGGCAGGCCTCACGGCCCCATCATACTCACATCCCTGGCCTGTCTATCCCTCTACTCACCCACACCTCCTGTTATTTTCCGGCGACGGCAGCCGAACCAGTCAACCCTCGTACTCTCCACCGCGTGGGCAGCCACTGTCGTGTCTTCCCCGGCTCCATGTCGTTCCCTTCGTAGGCCTCGCCGTCGTCCACCGCCATGGTGCTCTCGGCGCGGCGTGGTCAACGATGTCCATCCAACGGTCGTAGTGCTTCTTTAACCTCTAGTCTTCTTGCCCCAGCCGCCCAAAGCAGTGTCGGTCATGCCGCATGCTCCTGCCTCCCGTGGCCGGCTATGCTGCCGCGGAGGCCTCACCGTCCCCATACTACTACCACCGCTAGCTAGGCCATCCCTCCAATCACCCACTCCCCCTGTTATTCTGCGGCGACAGCAGCCTCACACCACAGCCGAACCAGTGAACCCTCGTACTCCTCTCCGCATGGGCATCCACTGCCGCGTCTTCCCCGGCTCCGCGTCGTCCCCTTCCTAGGCCTTGCCGTCATCCACCGCCGTGGTGCTCTCGGCGCGGCGTGGTCAATCTGGTCAACGACCGACTTCCATCGAAAGAGTATTGTACGTGGAAGGAAGTGCCTCCTTATTACGCGCAAAATAATTATTCTCCACCTGACAGCAGGGACCCACCGGACGGGCCACCAGTATTTCACAGAAAAAATGTTTCCCCCTGACTGCTGGGACCCACCGGACGGGCCACCGTATTTCGCGAAAAAACGTTGCCCCGCTGTCAGCTCGGACCCACCGGAAGTGCCTCCTTATTACACACAAAAAATGAATACTCCCCCTGCTAGCTGGGACCCACCTTGGTGGGAGGCTGACTTGTGGGCCTACTAAGTTGACGGGGATGGAGGGCTTTGTCAACTTAGTCAATATGAACGATTCTAGCTCCAGTGACCGTACAATGTCCATCCAACGGCCGTAGTGCTTCTTCAACCTCTGGTCTTCTTACTCCAGCCGCCCAAAGCAGCGTCGGTCGTGCCGCCTGCTCCTGCCTCCCGTGGCCGGCTGTGCTGCCGTGGAGGCCTCACCGCCCCCTACTATTCCCACCGCTGGCCAGGCCCTGTGGCGACGGCAGCCTCACACCGCGGCCGAACCAGTGACCCTCGTACTCCTCTCCGCGCGGGATTCCACTACCGCATCTTCCCCGGCTTCACGTTGTCCCCTTCCTAGGCCTCGCCGTCGTCCACCGCCGTGGTGCTCTCCGCGTGGTGTGGTCAACGTGGTCAAAGAACGACTTCCATCGGAAGAGTACTGTACATGGAGAGGCTGACAGCTGGGTCCACGGCCACAGCCCAGTTTTTTTATGATTTGCCAAGTAAGTCGCTTTGTCAGGCCTGTTGGGCTGCAAATCTTTCAAGACGAGGAGAGCTTTCATTCGGCTGGCCGAGAAAATGGCCCATCAGTAATGAGAAATGGGTTGTACATTTTTAAAACACATCAAACCGGCAATTAGTTTTGAATATCTTTTTTTTCATTTCGAGATTTTAAATTACATTAATTTTTATGCATGGAGAATTTGTTGGATTTTATATTGATATACATTTATTTTTAAAATCAGTTTGAATGTGAGTCGAAATTTTGGGATTGAAAACAGTTCGGACCGCACCGAAATATGCAAAATTTCGTATAATTTTTTAACCGTGGCCACAATATGGGTTGTAATGCTAATAAAAAGAATATGGGCTCCAAAAAAACTTAATAATTAGCAAATGGGCTGTAAATTATTAGAAATAATGGCAGATGGGTTGTATGCTGTTTTCCACAGATTTGAGGCTTTCCTAAAAAAAGGTTGAAGCACAAGCAGTGACTGTTGGATGGCCATCCAACGGCCGTCGTGCTTCTTTAATCTCTGCTCTTCCTGCTCCAGTCGCTCAAACAAGCGCCGGCGGGACTGCCTGCTCCCTCCTTCCCATGGCCGGCTCTGCTACCGCACAGGCCTCACCACCCCACCGTACTCCCATCGCTGGCCTAGCCATCCCTCTACTCACCCACACATGTTGTTATTCTTCGGCGACGGCAGACGAACTAGTAAACCCTCGTACAGTCGTACTCCTCCGCGTGGGAAACAACTGCTGAGTCTTCCCTGCCTCCGTGTCGTTCCCTTCCTAGGCCTCACCGTCGTCCACCGCCCTGGTGCTCTCGGCGCGGCCTGGTCAACATGGTCAATGACCGACATGCATCTGAAGTGGACTGTACGTGGAGAGGCCGACAGCTGGGGCCACGGCCGCACGCAAGGAAATGCCTCCTTATTACGTGCAAAATAATGATTCCTCCACCTGACATTAGGGACCCACCGAAAGGGCCTCTGTATTTCGCGAAAAAACGTTACCATTGCTGACAGCTCGGACCCACCAGCTATATCTTCGCACGTAAGGAAGTGCCTCCTTATTACGCACAAAAAAAATGAATACTCCCCCTGTTAGCTAGGACCCAGTATAGTGGCAGGCTGACTTGTGGGCCTACTAAGTTGACGGGGACGGAGGGCTTTGCCAACTTAGTCAATATGCATGATTCTAGCTCCAGTGGTTGTACGATGTCCATCCAACGGCCGTAGTGCTTCTTCAACCTCTGGTCTTCTTGCTCCAGCCATCCAAACCCGCACTGGTCGTGCCTCGTGTTCCTGCCTCCTGTGGCCGGCTGCGATGCGGCGGAGGCCTCACCGCCCCTACTACTCCCACCGCTAGCCAGGCCATCCCTCTACTCACCCACACCCCCTGTTATTCTGCGGCGACGGCAGCCTCACACCGCAGCGAACCAGTGAACCCTCGTACTCCTCTACGCGTGGGCATGCACTGCCGCGTCTTCCCCGGCTCCGCGTCGTCCCCTTCCTAGGCCTCGCCGTCGTACACCGCCCTGGTGCTCTCGGCGTGGCGTGGTCAACATGGTCAAGGAACGACTTCCATTGGATGTGGACTGTACGTGGAAAGGCTGACAGCTGGGTCCACGGCCGCAGCAAGGAAGTGCCTCCTTATTACATGCAAAATAATTATTCCTCCACCTGACAGCGGGGACCCACCGGACGGGCCACCGTATTTCGCGAAAAAAACGTTCCCACCTGACTGCTGGGACCCACCAGCTACATCTTCGCACGCAAGGAAGTGCGTCCGGGCAAAAAAAATGATTCGCCCCCTGACTGCTGGGACCCACCAGCTACATCTTTGCAGGCAAGGAAGTGCCTGACAGTCGGGACCCACCTGGTCGAAGCGTACGTAGCGTTGTCATTCTGGTTGCGAACGTGTACGTACATATATACTGGTGGATGTAGAGGCACGCACGTGTCGTAGTAGAGGCGCGTACGTGTCATAGTAGAGGCGCGCACGTAGCATGTACATGTACGTACAGCGGCCAGGGTGCAAGAAAGAAAATACGGCCACGTATGTGTACAAACGGGCAGGGTCTCAAATGCCTACTCGCGCATACGTACGGCCAGGGCTCGTGTACATGGCTGGGTCGGAACGAAGAAACAACGTCGTCCTCGTGCTCATGGGGAGGCAACGGAATGTGTCGTGTTCATGGGGACGCAACGGAATGCATCGTGTTCATCGGGAGGCAACGGAACGCGTGGGAGCCAACCGGCTGGGTCGGAACGGAATGCGTGGTCGTGTTCATCGGGAGGGCTTGCATGGAACAGGCGATGGAAACGAGGCCTGGCGTACCGCACAACGGAGGAAACAGACCTCCTATGTTCGAAACGGGGTCCTGTTGATCGGGAGGGGTTTAGCGTACCGCAAAATGGAGGAAACGGACCTCCTACGGTTGAAGCGGGGGTCCTGTTGATCGGGAGGGGTGTGGCGTACCGCAAAATGGACGAAACGGACTTGTGTTGGAGCACTACGGTCGAAACGGGGGTCCTGTTCATCGGGAGGGGTGTGGTGTACCGCAAAACGGGACTCCACTGGATACTGTTCATCTCCACCGTCGACCTCCTCCAGCCTCCACGGCTACCGTCGACCTCCTCCAGCCTCCACGGGCTCCTGTTCATCCAGCCCCCACCGTGCGCTACTCCACCGGCTACTATTCAACCACCCCTCCACTATCTACTGTTCATCCAGCCCTCCACACCACGGGGTCCTGTTCAACCATCCCTCCACGGGCACCCCTCCACCGTCTACTGTTCATCCAGCCCTCCACCACACCACGGGGTCCTGTTCATCCGGAGGCAACGCCACCGCTCACTGTTCTTCCAAAACCCCCGCAACGCTCACTGTTCATCCCAGAGGCAGTATCGATCGGCTTCAGTTAGCAGCAGTAGCGAAGGAATCGCTCGATCGGGTTCAGTTAACAGCCATCGATCGATCGCTCGGGTTCAGTAACGCGTAGCCTGCAGTGCAATCGCTCGGGTTAAGTTAGAGCCCAACGCCTCGCTCG
Source organism: Triticum aestivum (assembly GCF_018294505.1). NCBI lineage: Eukaryota > Viridiplantae > Streptophyta > Magnoliopsida > Poales > Poaceae > Triticum > Triticum aestivum. Next base: position 87,471,593 of record NC_057800.1, read on the forward strand.
GGTTCAGTTAGAGCCAACGCCACGCACACACGCGCGTACGTGTACGAGAGAAACGCGCATCGCTCGGCCCCCGACCTCCCACCGTAACCGGGAACTCCCCGAAATTTTCCTCCCCCTCACTTCTACCACGGTTTTTTCCGTCATGGACGGCCCAAAGAATTTCATGCAGCTGTGTCTCCGGCCCGCCCAGGACGAAAAGCCCATTTTCTGTCATGATTTTTTGTCATAGAAGTAGGAGCCCACCACATCTATGATGATACCGGGTTTTGTCACAATTATTGTTATAGAAGTGTCATATGTATGACAGAAAAAATTCGTTCGGCCCAAAATGTCACGGATGTGTCTTTTTTTTGTAGTGCATGGAGTGGAATCTGGGGACAAACCAGCATTTGGTGGTGAGACCTTCGTTTAATCTGATGGCGAGTCACCCACCGGTGAGACAGAGTCATTGTATCAACTGCCAGACGGCCGGCTTGGGGGCTGTTCCGATGGCGACAGTATTTCGGACCCATGTGAGCCGCCGAACCGGGTTGCGATCTTCATGTCCGGTACATAGCCTGTGCAACACTCATCAACAGCGGCAGAGTTGATTTCCGGGTCAGCAGCGGAAGCGGCTGCGGGATAGGAGGCCCTGAGCGCCCGTCAGCTCAGGTCTTAACCGACGTACTGGACAAGCTGACAGCACTGTTAACAGTGGTGGTTAACCCAGTGGATCAAGATCATCATAATGCGGCAATCACAAAGCTGTGTGATGAGATAGCGCAGGCCAAGGAGGAGCTAAACGCAGAAAATGCCAGGATGGCCGAGGAGCGGACCGCTTTGGATGCTCAGGCTCAACGGATTCAGTCACAATCTTACCGGATCATGTTATATCAAAACGCTTCCAATGAAGTCATGAGGAGGAGGCATCAGACTCGTCTGCCATCGGTTTATGAGGTAAGGAATCTCTTTAACACGCCAGGAGCAGGAACCAGTAACCCGGCAGTAGTAAACCGGATCAAGGCAGCTGGGATGGGTATGCCGGTTCAACCACATACAACGGACCCTCCCCGCCAGAACAATAACCCGTCGCAGCACGTGCCAACACCGCCGGGTCATTATTCTAACCCTTTGGATAACATGATCGCTGCGGCATCACGATTGGCGGCTCTCCCGGTTGATGGTGAGTAGCCAACGGCGGTTGAGACGCGGAGGGCCAGAGAGCTTCTCCAGATGGCACTAACTCAGCAGCAGGCTTATTCTTACAGTCGTGATAGGATTCATTCCGCCCCTCGCCCGAGCCGAAGTTACAGATGATGAGCAGGCGGTGTCAAGTAGTGGACGGAACCATAACCTGCCGCGCGGGCATAACCCGGTGGGCGGTGGTGCTGATGCTCAGAATATGGTGGATCAAGGAAGATCCCGTCGAGAGGCCGAGTTAGCGGCACAATATGCAGCCCGTCAACCCACTCCGGTTCGTCCAACCACTTCTGTGGAGCCAGTTGTAACCTTTAGAAATTTGGGCATGCCATGCTTAGTGTCGGATCTGTGTAATGAGCGCCTACCCAAGGATTTCAGAGGTCATCGCAAGGTGCCTAACTATACAGCCGATTTAAGTCCTGAGGCATGGATTGAGAGTTATGAGATGGCCATGGAGTTGCTGGATGTCAGCGAGGCTGCATGTGCTAAATACTTCCTCCCTGATGTTAGAAGGGACAACCCGCACTTGGTTGAAGGGGCTCCCTGCTAATTCCATCCGGTCATGGGCCGAGTTAAAGGCCCAGTTCATCCAGAACTTCAAGGATACATGTAAACAGCCCATGTCAATTGTGGATCTGGCCTCCTGTGTTCAAGAAGAAGGTGAGTCCACAACCCATTGGGTGCGCCGGGTCTCAACAATCTTGCACTCGTCAGATCGCATCAATGCCGACTTAGCGGTGTTGATGTTGGAGAACAATTGTGGTTTCACGCCCTTGAAGCAGAAACTAGGGCGGCTCAAACGCCACTGCTATGACATGGGGACGCTCATGGCGGCTCTCGTTAAGTATGCTGACTCTGATAGTCCCAAGGACCCTGAGTCTGATGATGAAAAGCCGGGGAAGGGAAGGAAGAGCAGCAACGCCAAGGGGCAGCAGTATAACCCGGGAGGCAATGGTAAGCGCAAGGCTGATAATAGTTTTTACTTTGTGGCTAACACCAATGCACAGAATAATGGTCAGCATCGCAAGGGTAAATTGCCCCCACGGGCCGGAGGATCCGGTGTAAATCTTGAACATATGTTAAATCAGCCCTGCCCAAAATATGGTATGAAAGAAAGACCATCCGGGCACCTATGGAAGGATTGTCACATTATGAAGGAGTACAAGAATTCCAATCTTCTTCATGATAGCCATGGGCCAGGTGGCGGTTCTGGGCTTGGCTCTCATGGTCCAGGTTATGGCGGCGGCGGTTCTAACTCTGGATTCCAAGGAAATCAAGGTAATTATAACAACCATGGTGGTTACAACTAGCAGAGTAATCAGGGGGGTCAGCAGCAGCAACAGTCTGGTTATCAGAGCAACCCGAAGCAGTTGAATAGTGGGCAATATCATGTGTTCACCACTAGCTTATGTAAGCGTGACCAGAAGCTTCATAAGAGATTAGTCAATGTTGTTGAGCCGGCGATTCCTCATTATTTGTGTTGGTCTGAGCAGCCCATCGTGTGGAGTCGGGAAGATCACCCGCCCCGGGTTGATAATTCGGGTCATTTGGCTTTGGTGGTCGCACCTCAGGTCTGAGGGTATAAGTTTACCAAAGTACTCATGAACGGAGGGAGCAACATCAATATCCTTTATTATGAAACTTTCCGTCGCATGGGGTTGACTGATAAAAATCTTAAGCCGTCAAACATTGTTTTCCATGGCGTGGTGTCTGGTAAGTCGGCATATCCAGTTGGTAAGATAGCTCTAGAAGTTGTTTTTGGAGATGATCATGACTCTAGGTCAGAGATGTTGACCTTTGAAGTAGTCAAGATCCACAGCCCATATCACGCTCTGTTTGGATGGCCGACTTATGCCAAGTTCATGGCGCGGCCGTGTTACGTGTATCTGCAGCTCAAGATGCCGGGTCACATAGGAACCATTACAGTGCATGGGAGCCATAAGATAGCTCTGTAATGTGAATAAGGGGATGCGGCTTATGCTGAGTCGGTTTTTGCAACGGAGGAGTTAAAATTTTACAAGGACAATGTTGACCCGGCACATATGACATCTTTGAAAAAGCCAACCACAGAGCATGATCCGGTTTTAAAGTTTAAATCAGCAGATGATACTAAGATGGTTGATTTTGTTCCTGGCGACTCATCCAAGCAGTTCAGCATCAGTGCTAATCTGGATCCAAAATAGGAAAGCGCGCTCATCGAGTTCATCTATGAGAACCGGGACATCTTTGCATGGAAGCCTTCAGACGTGCCGGGTGTACCGAGAGAACTCGCTGAGCACACTCTTAATATTGATCCAAAGTTTAAACCGGTCAAAATGTTCCTTTGCCGTTTTAATGAGGAGAGACGGTAGGCCATCGGAGAGGTGGTATCCTGGCTCTTGGAAGCTGGGTTTATCATTGAAGTTTTCCATCCTGAGTGGTTGGCTAACCCGGTGCTAGTACTTAAGAAGAACGACACTTGGCGTATGTGTGTGGACTACACGGATTTGAACAAGGCATGTCCTGCTGATCCTTTTGCTCTCCCTCGTATTGATCAGATTATTGATGGTACGGTGGGTTGTGAGCGTTTGAGTTTTTTGGATGCTTATTCTGGTTATCATCAGATCAAGATGGCAGTTAAGGACCAGGAGAAGACAATTTTCATAACTCCTTTTGGAGCCTTCTGCTATGTGTCTATGCCTTTTGGGCTCAAGAGTGCCCAGGCGACTTATCAGAGATGTGTGCAAAATTGCCTTCATAACCAAATTGGGCGTAATGTTCATGCTTATGTGGATAATATTGTGGTGAAATCCAGAGAGAAAGAGACATTGATAGATGATTTGAAGGAAACCTTTGATAATCTCTGGGTATACAAGATGATGCTTAACCCGGCCAAGTGTGTCTTTGGTGTGCCGGCACGCAAGCTCTTGGGTTTTTTGGTGTCCAACAAAGGCATTGAAGCTAATTTGGTAAAGATCAAAGCCATTAATTCTCTGGCTAAACCGGCATGTGTCAATGATGTGCAACGTCTGGCGGGTCATATTGCGGCGTTAAGCCGGTTCATAAGCCGGTTGGGAGAAAAGGCCATCCCTTTGTATTAGATGATGAAAAAGACAGATAATTTTGTCCGGAGTGATGCTGCTAATGCAACGTTTGAGGATTTAAAGAAGCAGCTAGTTGAGCCGCCTGTGCTTGCCGCCCCTATTGATAAGGAGCCTTTGTTGTTATATGTGGCTGCTAATAGCCGGGCTGTCAGTGTTGCCATTGTGGTAGAAAGAAAGGAGGCAGGCAAGGAATATCCAGTTCAAAGGCCCGTTTATTACATTAGTGAGGTGCTTATTGAGTCCAAGCAAAGATATCCGCACTGGCAGAAGCTTGTATATGGGGTGTTCTTGGCCAGCCGGAAGCTTAAACACTATTTTCTGGGTCATCCCATCACTGTGGTTAGCTCTGCTCCTTTGGGAGATATCATCCAAAACAGGGAGACAACTGGCCGGGTTGCTAAGTGGGCTATTGAGCTTGGACCTCACGGGTTAAAATATGTGCCTCGCATGGCCATCAAGTCTCAGGCACTGGTGGATTTCATCAATGATTGGACAGAGCTGCAGATGCCTGAGGAAAAGCCAGATAACACATATTTGACTATTCACTTTGACGGGTCCAGAAAGTTGGAAGGCTCGGGGGCTGGAGTTGTGCTTGCTTCCCCTCGAGGTGATAAATTTTGTTATGTTCTCTGTTTGATGTTTCCTTGCACTAACAATGTAGCTAAGTATGAGGCCTTGCTCCACGGTCTTCGGATGGCTAAGGAGATGAACTTAAGCCAGGTTAGGTGCTTCGACGACTCGGACTTGGTGGCTCAGCAAGTCTCTGGTACTTGGGATTCTAAGGATCCGCTCATGGCGGCTTATCGGTGAGAGGTGGACGTTATCGCTGGTCACTTCAAGGGTTATCAAGTTGAGAATATTGATTGGAGGAAAAATGAAGCGGTGGATGCTTTAAGCTGATTGGGCTCTCAACATAAGCCAGTGCTGCCTAATGTTTTTCTTGATGTTTTACATAACCCGTCGGTCAAGTTACCTACAGAGGAGGATCTGGCTATCCCTGACCCGGAGGCTCAGCTGGTGGCGGCTCTTCATGTAATTCCAGATTGGATAGTTCCTTATTTGGCTTATATGACCCGGGGCGAGTTACCTCAGGATCAAACCTTAGCCAGGCAGATAACCCGGCGGTCTAAGTCAATGACAATTGTTAATGGAGAGCTACATCATCGCAGTGTCACAGGGGCGTTTCAACGTTGTGTTTCTCCAGAAGAGGGTTGTGGGATCTTATGAGAGATTCATGAAGGAGATTGTGGTCATCATACCGGTTCAAAATCCCTTGTGGCTAAAGATTTCCGTCATGGGTTTTATTGGCTACAGCTCATGCTGATGCGGAGGACCTTGTCAGCAGGTGTGATGGATGTCAGAAATTTGCACGGTGAGCCCATGTGCCGGCTCAAGAATTGAGGATGATTCCAATTACTTAGTCATTTGTAGTTTGGGGGCTTGATATGGTTGGACCTTTCAAAAGATCCAAGGACAAGAAGACCCACCTTTTGGTGGCGGTTGATAAGTTCACTAAGTGGGTAGAGGCAGAGCCGGTCAGTAAGTGTGATGCAGCAACGGTGGTTCAATTCATGAAGAAGGTGATCTTCCGTTTTGGCTTTCCACGCAGCATTATAACAGAAAATGGCACTAATCTCTCTAAAGGTGCTATGGAAGAATTTTGTCAACGTGAGCACATCCGGCTTGATGTATCAGTGGCTCACCCTCAATCTAATGGTCAAGCGGAGAGAGCCAATCAAGAGATCTTGAAAGGCATCAAGCCCCGGCTTATGGTTCCCCTGCAGAACGTCGGGTTGTTGGGTAGAGGATTACCTTCCGTGTTATGGAGCATCAATACCACCCCAAACAGATCTACGGGATACACACCTTTCTTCATGGTTTACGGAGCAGTGGCAGTTCTCCCTAGTGACATCCGTCATGACTCACCTCGTGTCGCAGCTTATGTTGAAGCTGACAATGAAAGAGCACGTCAAGAAGCACTTGACCTGTTGGATGAGGAGCGTGACATCACAGCGGCTCGTTCGGCGATTTACTAGCAAGATTTGCGCCGTTATCACAGCCGCTGGGTTAAAACCAGAACTTTCCAAGAAGGCGACCTGGTGCTCCGGCTTATCCAGGATCAGACTGATATGCACAAGTTATCCCCACCTTGGGAAGGACCCTTTGTGGTCAGCAAGAATTTAAACAACGGGTCATATTACCTTATCGATGTTTGAGACCACAAGGACTCACGCACGTTGGAGGAAGAGACCCGCCGGCCCTGGAATATTGCTCACCTTAGGCCTTACTACACTTGAGCCACCAGCTCATCCAATGTACATATTTTGACAATGTATATATTATGATCGATATAATAAAGCCGGCATGCCTGCTAAAGCAGGGCCTCTGTCGTTTTTTCCTCTTTACATGATGAGTTTTTGGTCACATGGGGGCTTCTGCTTTATACAGCAAAGTTATAATTACCCTTTGATCCGGCTTATAGGCCACATAAAAAACTTGGGGGCTTACTACCCAGGTTAAAGGGTCCAAAGAGAGTCCGTTGCAAAAGCACAACTCAAACATAGGTACCCCTTGAGCACAGCTCAAAATATTGCTTGGGGGCTCTTTTGTTCTAAAGAACAAAGAGTTCATAACCTTGTAATAGGCTATGAAAGCTAGGCTTCGAAGCCACGTGTATGCACCTAAAACCCCGGGTTATCCTGCCTGTATGCCAGATGCTTCTCCATCAGGTAATCCTGATTGACCCGCCAAACTCGTAACAGTCAATCTTTTAAACAAGACCCTGAACTCGTTAAGGTTAAAACGCCAGTTTGTCATGTGAGGGCACAGTTTACGGAAAGCAAGGATAAGCTCAGGCTGATAAAGCTGCCTTCCTTGAAACTTGGATAAATCGGCTTGTGATGCATGATGCTACTCTGACCCCGGGTACTCCTGATAAGTCTATCTTTAAATAAGAACTGAACTTATCTGGGTTAAAATGTCGATTAGGTAATGTGAGAGCTAGCTCACAGAAAGCATGTACCTTCCAGTGGCTAATGCTAGTTTCATTGAAGAAGATATTTTGGCTTGGCGGCCTATGAAAGCCTTGGATTTTCTGTTGTTTGATTTGAACGTCTTTTTGAGATTTTTTGTTGTGACATAGTAATACATGGTTGAAAACCAATAAGGCTTATAATGCCTTCTGAGTCATATATGACAATAACCGGTGTTCATTAACCTAGCCTGGTCTTCGACTATAAGTCGCCAGTATGAAATAAACATAATATCCGGTGTTTATTTACACGGTCCGGCTTTATTCATAAGCCGACAATCTCTGATAATTACCAGTGTCCAAAGTCTTGGGTTATCGCCTTTACTGCACTGACTTGGTAAACCAACAGGGGTGATCAAATATCACAGGTATGCCATATTTTTAATCATATATGATTATTATTTAGTCCAGTCTTGATTATAAATCATGATAAGATTATATTGCATCCTTATAACCCGTCCAGTGGTAAACCGCCAGGACACTTTTCACCTGTTGTATGCAGGAACATATTTAAAATTGATAATATCATCAAGCATATATGGCATATCTTCGCATAGCGGATAAATAGTGTCATGAATAGCACAATATGCACGACGGCATAGCAGAACAAGAAGTTTTAAAGCTAGCCTATTACAAGGCGCTTGGTGCCCAAAAATATGATTGTTTTTAAACATAGCAACGAGCAGACAATAAACCGGCCCCGGTTCAGGAATCTTGGCCTGGCTGACTTGAAGGTTGTGACACATCCCTTGCCGGTTCGTCCTCCTCCACCACCGTCTGGAAGTTGGGTTTGGACCAGTGAAAGCCACGTACAACGACGAATTCAGCTTCATCATCAATCAGATCAGATGGATCGATATCAGGGGCGAAAGTGTGTATCACTTTATATGAAGGGGTCGGCATCTTCTGGTTATCTGCATCATAACCCGACTGATATTTGGTGAGGTTGGTCTCTTCTGCAATTATTGTAGCATGAGGGCAGATCTCTTTGACACAGGCAGCAAAGTCTTGTTGGTCAAAAGGGGTTCCATCTTCCTTGAGACTAGGATACCCGCTGGCTACGTCTGCCGGGTCTAATTCTGGTACCCAGGCTTTTGAACGGCTCAAGGCTGTCACCGCTCCAGCTCTAGCACAAGATCGCTTGATTTCTTGGAACCTGGTGGGCAAGATGGACAACTTCTTCAAGACATCACTTAACAGATTTGGTCCTTGATTGGCTGGGGAGATAGTGGCAAGATTCCGCTGAGCTCCAGTATATAATTGCTCCACAAGCGTTTAAAGTATAAACCGCCTTGAGCTTGATCAATGTATCTCGACTCAGATTGCTACTCCTGGGACCTGCAAAGTTTACACAATTGGTTAACTGGAGGCTTATATTATGATGACAAATATTTACTTTGGGTATATAACAAGGTGACTTACCGAAGATTGCAGAAACCATTTGAGACACACGGTTCTTTAAACCGGTGAGTTCAGTGGTAACCTCTTCCAGAGCCGCCTCGGCTTTCTTAGCACGCTGCGTCAAGGCAGTCTTCTCATTTGCCCAAGCCTCTTTCTCCGCAGTAAAGTTGGTCTTCAATTTTTCTGCTTCAGACACACTCAACTGGAATTTTGATTCCGCCTTTTTTGTCTCAGTCTCCTGAGCCGCCAGGCGGGTCTTGGCCTCGGACAATTGAGCTTCCAGTTATGTGGTTGCAGTCTGCATACAGCATAAATTCGTTAAGTTTCATGGCGGATTACAAAATACAAGTCCCAAGTGTTTTGCAAGCAACAACATTTGGCACTTGGGGGCTAATGTTTGTCAATGAAATTTTTCAAAGGAGTTGGCTCTTTCTAACAAGTCCCAAGTGCTTTGCAAGCAACAACACTTGGCACTTGGGGGCTAATGCATATTGCTTGTTTTCCTATTAAAAATGAGCCGGGTGAGCTGTCAACAGTCTCAGTCGACTCATGGGGGCTATACAGTGCAGTTATATACAATGATCAAAAAGACCAGCTCATTCATACTGATTAAACCGGTCTTTGGGGACTACACATGCAAATTGAAATACTATCAGCATCTGGTTTACTTATAAACCAGACTTGGAGGGAATCTAAGACAGAGTCTTGTAAGTTTTTTAAGTCTACAAATCATTCAATCTCATCATAATCAGAAGACTTGAGGGTTGGCAGGATATATAACTTATATAAGCTAGAGAACGTACCTCATACTTTTGGTGCATCTGTTTGACCATCTCAATTTCCAAATCACGGCTGGAGTGTACTTGACTGAGATAACCAGATAGCACTTCACTATTACTCAATTGAGCATAGTGAGAGACATCGAACCTCACTTTCCGTCTTTCCATGACCTCTTGCTTGGCAGAGTGTCTCGCTAGTACAGTTGGATTCCCCGGTTCAACGAATCTGGAACCAGTGATCAAAACGTCATCACCATGAGTCTCTGGAGGGTTAGCTGAGCTTGATGGTTCAATACTTGACGGATCAATAGTGGTCTCATGAACAGACGGCTGAAGTAAATCCGGTTGAACATTGAGAGCAGGGTCTTCTGGTTGTTCAGGGTGTTCTGGCACAAGGGTTGACTGATCCGGTTCAGCAGCTTTCGAATCCACGGCCGGCTTCATCACCTTTGCTTTTTTGTTGGGCTTTGCTTGACCACTAAAAGGAATTTTGACAAGTCAGCATAATGATGAAGATATAAAAGAACAGAGGAGAGATAATTATCTTTACCCAGGGGCAGTCTTGAAAGCCGGCAATTGAGTCTGCGATGAGTTGCCAGAAGAGGAACGGGAAATTTCCTGCAAAGATGGAATCAAAATTGAGTGATTAATGAAAGTAACTCACTGGTAAATACAAGAGTTAAAGTTAAAAGAACCTCATTTTGCAGTTTTGGAGGAGTGTTTGGTAAACCGGAGATTAAATCTTCATCTCCACCGGTCCAGGTCTGGCGGCGGCTCTCATGTTGCTGTCATTTCAAAAGAAAATGAGGATCTAAATAAGCCAAGGGGTGTGAAAACCTTACTTTTTGGGTTACCCGCTGAAGTTTCTGCCTTGGTAAAGGTTCTGAGTCGGAGGAAATAGTAATTATCTCTTCTTCGACTGCCTGGCTGGCCCCCGTGTCATCCTGGCAATATTCAGTGTCAATAAGGTTGTTAAAAACAAGCCAAGAGAATCAAGGGCTACCTCTGACTCAGAGGCATTATCCAGCTTTAGCAACTCCGAGGCGCTTGGTTTCTTTTTAGACCGCCTGCTGGTCTTTTTGGCGGCTCTCGCATTAGCCTTAGCCTTTTTAGCAGCCTCATGGTCATATTTGGCCTTCCAGAAGTTAGATTTAGCCTGTGGAAGGATAACATATTGGAGTTCATGCAATGTTTAAATGTTGAAGGAGAAAGAAATAAAAAAAATTACCTCTGGCACTGGGTTAAGCTTGCAGAAAGGATTCAAACCCGCTTTGCTGCAGTCTTCATACTTACTATTTACAAGTGTGGTCGCCATATCAATGATGGCCTCTTCAGTCAGTCATAGAGAGCTATGACATAAAGGATAATTTGTTCCTTCGGTATAGTTGCACATCAAACCGGATCGGCGGCTTAAGGGGATGATCCGCCATGCGACCCAACAACGGATTAAGTTGACTCCAGTTAAGCCATTTCCTAGCAAGGCTTGAACTTTCTGATGGTAGGAATAAGCTTCTTGCGTTCGGCGGCTGTAAGTTTATCAGGGAGTTGGTAATTTGAATCAAGGCGCTCAGACCGGTAACCCGGCAACGGATTCTCATCAGATGGAGAGATATCTTTGCAGTAGAACCATGTGTTGGGGATCGTAGCAGAAATTTAAAATTTTCTATGCACCACCAAGATCAATATATGGAGTAATCTAGCAACGAGGGGAAGGGGAGTGCATCTACATACCCTTGTAGATCGCTAAGCGGAAGCGTTACTAGAACGCGGATGAGGTAGTCGTACTCATAGCGATTCAGATCGCGGTCAATTCCGATCTAAGCGCCGAACAACGGTGCCTCCGCGTTCAACACACGTGCAGCCCGGTGACGTCTCCCATGCCTTAATCCAGCAAGGAGAGAGGGAGAGGTTGGGGAAGACTCCGTCCAGCAGCAGCACGACGGCGTGGTGGTGGTGGAGGAGCGCGGTACTCCAGCAGGGCTTCGCCAAGCACTACGAGAGACAAGGAGGGAGAGAGGTAGGGCTGTGCCTTGGGAGAGAGAGACTCGTGTCTTGTGCAGCCTAGAAACCTCCACTATATATAGGGGAAAGGGCAAGGGGAGGCGCCCTAGGGTTTCCCCTAGGGGGGCGGCGGCCAGGGCAGATGGGATCTCCCCCTTGGGTGACTTGGCCCCCAAGCCAGGAGGTGGGAACCCTAGATGGGGTGCCCCAAACCCCCTGGTCATGTGGGAATAGGTGAGGGGGCGCACAGCCCCTTAGTGGGCTGGTTTTCCCCCTTCCCTTGGCCCATGAAGCCCCCCAACACTTGCCGGGGCTCCCGAAACACCTTTCGGTCATGCTGATCATCACCCGGTACCTCCGGAACACTTCCGGACTCCAAAACCCTTCGTCCAATATATCAATCTTCACCTCCGGGCCATTCTAGAACTCCTCGTGACGTTCGGGATCTCATCCGGGACTCCGAACAACATTCGGTAACCGCGTACATACTTTCCCTATAACCCTAGCGTCATCGAACCTTAAGTGTGTAGACCCTACGGGCTCGGGAATAATGCAGACATGACCGAGACATCTCTCTGGTCAATAACCAACAGCGGGATCTGGATACCCATGTTGGCTCCCACATGTTCCACAATGATCTCATCAGATGAACCACGATGTCAAGGATTCAGTTAATCTCGTATACAATTCCCTTTGTCTACCGGTATAGTACTTGCCCGAGATTCGATCGTCGGTATCCCGATACCTTGTTCAATCTCATTACCGGTAAGTCTCTTTACTCGTTCCGTAACACATCATCCCGTGATCAACTCCTTGGTCACATTGTGCACATTATGATGATGTCCTACCGAGTGGGGCCAGAGATACCTCTCCGTTTACACGGAGTGATAAATCCCAGTCTCGATTAGTGCCAACCCAACAGACACTTTTGGAGATACCCGTAGTGCACCTTTATAGCCACCCAGTTACGTTGTGGCATTTGGTACACCCAAAGTATTCCTACGGTATTCGGGAGTTGCACAATCTCATGGTCTAAGGAAATGATACTTGACATTAGAAAAGCTTTAGCAGACGAACTATACGATCTTGTGCTAGGCTTAGGATTGGGTCTTGTCCATCACATCATTCTCCTAATGATGTGATCCCGTTATCAATGACATCCAATGTCCATAGTCAGGAAACCATGACCATCTATTGATCAACGAGCTAGTCAACTAGAGGCTTACTAGGGACATGTTGTGGTCTATGTATTCACACATGTATTACGGTTTCCGGTTAATACAATTATAGCATGAACAATAGACAATTATCATGAACAAGGAAATACAATAACAACCATTTTATTATTGCCTCTAGGGCATATTTCCAACACCATGTTTGGTTCCAGTCTTTAGGATGGCTTGGCAGAGCTACTTGAGGAAAGATGGCATCTCGTCTGCGTTGAATTGAAATCCCGCCAAGTTCCAAGCTGGGCCCATTTGTGAACTCATTCTGCTGGTTCAAGTAGAAATACTCTCTGAAAAGATCAACACTAGGCTCTTCTTGAAGGTATACCTTACAAAAGACTTGGAAGTTACATATGTTTGATATGGAATTGGGTCCAATGTCTTGCGGATGGAGTTTGAAGAAGTTTAGGATATCTCTGAAGAATTTAGAGCCGGGTGGTGAGAAACCCCGGTTCATATGATCGGTAAATACGATAACTTCACCATCCTTAGGCTGAGGCTTCTCTTCGCCCGGGTCAAGAACACGACAATGCATCACACTCTTATCTGGCAAATATCCAACGGTGACGAAATCTTTCAAGGTGTCCTCAGTGACTGTGGATGGAACCCAGTTGCAGGTCGTGATTGTTTTGGGCGACATGGTGAAAAGACAACCTAAAAGACAAGGAAGAATTCATTGGCTCAAGATGATTGATTATAAGTTAACAAGTATAGTGCATGTTCAGAATGGCGGCTTAAGCAAGGGCTAATGATATATGAAGTAACTAGCACAAATGCCCGTGCGTTGCAATGGGAGAGAAAATGTCCCACATCCTTGCACTAATAAGCATGGCTCAGGGATCCCTTCATCTGTGCCCTCTATTTCAACATGGTGCCGCACACACCAACAATGGCTGTCATGTTCATCTCATCACAATGTGTCTAGACGTGGTCAATCCCAAGGTGATGAGCTTAACCACCTCATGGCACAGGTGGATGTGAGGGCCGCCCTTCGTGAGTTCCTCCCCGCACATGTTCCATGACCGCCCTCGCCCCGTCCCTCATACCACCCCTCTCTTTTGACTGTGAACTTGTTTCATGGAGGAATGGCGAGTCCTATCTGTGTCCCAGTTTTTATTAGCTCAAAAAGAAGCATCAAGAGGATACAAACTCAAAAAGCACACGCCCGGCCTCTACATAGCTAGGATGCACACAGCCAAGACAGACATGCACACACACGAGAAACAATGGGACAAATACCAAAGTCACATAAGACCAAAGCTATGTGTATCGAGGAAAAAAGGAAAATCCAAACTGATGAGAGCCACGATTGGCAAACTTTAGTAAACACCATATCCGCATCAATTACCTAATGACACCACACAGGCAACGAGGTTCTTCAACAACAACGCCTTGAAGAAGGGAGCGACACTCAAGCGTCGCCCGCACCGGATCCAACCACCAAGAGAAGAATCTAGGTTTTCACCCTGAAAAATCAGCCGGAGCATATTCGGGCAATGCCTTCAACAAGGTAACGACGTAAAAAACATCGCCATTGCCAGGCATAACCAGTTCGGGTCGGACCTAGGCTTTCACCCCGGACCTCGCGACCAAGTGCTCGGTAGCACCATCACCAAAGTCATGCAATTGTTGTCGCCACCACTTTTTCACTATCCCAGCAGTTACATGCGATGTGACCGCCGCCGCTGCACAACCATTCCTCTGTGTCAAGTAGTCACCCATAATTTGCACCCCACTGCCGAAGTCAACCATTGGATATTGAGATGAACATAAGATCTTGCAATGATCACCGCTGCCGATGTCTCCTTCACACCATGCTAATGGTGTAAAAAATGTATGCATAATAATTAGTCATTTCGTCTATGAAAATGTACAATACATGCACTACATGCCGTCTAGCTTAAATAAGGTAATTAATAACAACAACTCTAACAAAATTATTTAGAGACCAGTATTTACAACCCATCTCACATCAAAGTGATATAAGCAGATGTAAGAAACATCTTTTTGGAAAACATTGTAAAAATTATGTTGTTTAGAATTATAATAGACTAAAAAAAATAAGTAAATTGAATTAGCAAGTTGAAAGGAAATTCTACATTATTGTAATTTCAAGTCTAAATTAGATGGCTCCATCAAATATATACACACACGTACACATCAAATATATAGCTAACTGAGCTAGGGTCCAAATTGTTATCTTTTTAAGACGTCCCTGAAGATCTAGGGTAAAGTATACACACCAGCTCTAGAGGGAAATGGTGATGGTGGTGACAATGTGTTACACCTCCTCTACACCCTCAAATGCTGGCTTTGTTGGTGAAGGGATTTCTTAGTAATTGATTAGTGATTTATTACACATAAAAAGTGAAAAGGAAACTTACAGAGTAGATCATCCTAGTTACATAACACAAGATCAATTGCCAATCCTAGGAAAGGGGGTGTCATGGTTCATGTCCTTATTTCTCTGACGAAACTAAAGAAAAACTACAGTTCTTGCACGCGCCATCCATGTCCGATGTACTCGCCATGTGGTTAGACGTACATTCGATGCATGTGCACACACATGAGACATCTACAGAGAGGTTATACAGTTAATGCATCAAAGCTCTGTGCATCCTCCTCCTCCTGTCCGATGTACTCGCAGGTGCCGGCGGCGTCGTAGGCATGGGCGTGTGCGGGCGCCTGCTGCATGCCGACGCAGCTGGACCGGGACCCCTGAGCTCATGGGCAGTGTCAGTGGGTGCAGGAGCGCACCGATGAGCGTGCCTGTGATCTATATCCTATCGAGCATGACGACCACCACGTCCAGTTCGAGTATAGGTCGTTGGTGCTCAGCCGCTGACGGTGCCACTCATGGTAGAAGGCCTCTCGCTCGAACTCGGCCATCTCACCGCAGGAAAATCAGGAGACGGGAAACGTGGGGCAGAGGGCATATAGCGTCTGTGGCTTACATGGGAGCGGATCGAACATTGAAGACGGGAGGCTGAAACGCTATGGAGACGAGGAAGGAGACGATGCGTTGGATCAGACCCCTTTTCCACAGACGATTTGGAATCAAAATTGGACGATCATGGTTCAGCAATCAACCCAAAAAACCAAAGCAAAATCTGCCTGCTCGTTGGGTCCAGCGGTTGCCAAGTACAGCCATCACGTATTCTCCAAAACTTATCCATTTGTGACAATCCTATTCTATCGCCCTCTCTCATCCCCTATCTATCTATCTATCTATCTATCTATCTATCTATCTATCTATCTATCTATCTATCTATCTATCAGACTGTTTCCTTTCCTGCCTTTGCTTCGGAAGGCCACGCAAAGAGGATTCACGCGGATGGACGTGAGACGACGCTACGACCCACCAGGTGCCATAATTTCAACACCACCCATGTGGATCGGTCGCAGGCGACAACGAGACCCACCGAGCTCGTGCGCACCTGAACCTGAGCGCCCATGCTTGCTGCCATCTCGCTTCACCGGAGGAGCACTCGCGCCTCCGCCCCCTGTGCCTTCCTTTCCTCTCTCCTCCCTTCCCCCAGCTCGCGTAATGCCGGAGGAGCGCCAGCACCGCCGCATGTATGCGTGCACACATCAAGCGATCAAGCTCAGGAGCTGCTCATATGTGGCGTCAGCCGACCAAACGTCCCAGTCCAGAAGAATGCAGATTCTGTGAGCTTATGCACCCGGGCCTCACTATCCTAACACTCCAATGTTGCTTTGAGATCTGTGCTACACAACTACCTTATTGCATGGAATTTTCTCTTTTTTGTTCCTCTCATATAAAACATGTCTTGAACTTCAAACTTTGCAGTACAATATAACTTTGTAACTAGAATGTGAGATAAAACTTTCAGATTTTTTGGTCCGACATAAATATGAAAAATAAGATTTTTTAATCAAATAAATCTCATTTTGTATATTTATGTTGGACCAAAAAATCTGTAAGTTTTATCCCACATTCTACATAGAAAGCTTTGTTGTGCTGCAAAGTTGAAAGTACAAATACATGTTCTATATGAGAGAAACAAAAAAGAGAAAAAATTATTTGCACGAATCGTGATGCAGAAATGAGTGGTTGGATAAGGAGTACCCGGGTGCATAGGCTCTAAAACATGTTTTCGCAGTCCAGAACACGCATCAGACAACACCATACGGTTCTCCTCGCACGCCACAACCAAATTCAAGCACCCCGCGAGTCTGTCTGTCAGGAGCTGGGCGGCGCCCTCCATCACCGCCGCTGTTTGAGGAGGGATGCGGTCCCGATCGCCGCGATCACATGCTACAGCGAGCAGCACGGGCGCGGCGGCGAGATTCAGACAGCAGAGCATGTACAAGGAGGATGGCGGGGCATCGATGGGAGATGGGTGCGGCGATGCATCCTGGGGAGAATTCTTTTAATGGCTACTAGGGATGAGATCGATCGGAAGCAAATACGTGAAGGTTATCGTGGTATCGGTGTGGGCCGTCGTCCAACAACGTTTTGTTTCTTATACACACGTGCACAAATCTAATTTAAATCTCAGCGGTCAATCGTAATTGGTTATCATAAAATTAGGCCTCCTTTGATTCATATGATAGAAATGTTATAGAAATAATAAAATCATAGGAAGTGAGACGACATGCATCTCAATTCCTATAGAGAAAGAAATGTCATTTGATGCATAGGATAGGAATTTTTCCATTGAGTCTTAGCTAATTTTTTTCCTTCAAAATGTGAAGGATTAATTCCTATCCTATATAGGAATAGGAATTCATTTTACAAACCAAAGGGCTTCAAAGGAAATTTTTCTATATAAATACTATCCTATGAAAATCCTATAAAATTCCTACAAACCAAAGGAGCCCTCAACGGTTATAAATAGATGACGTATGGAGAACTATAAAAGTCTCCATCCTTTAATATTAGGTAAAGATTTATGCACGTACATATATGAGCGCTTGTGCATGTACTGATGTTAAAAAAAAACTTTATTTTGTTTATACCGAACTTTTGGAAAGTGTGCAGCCTAAAGTTGTTATTTTTTTTTAGGTAAGCCTAAAGTTGTTATCGACAGGTCCATACATTCAGGACGGTTGAGCCCATTAGGGTCCAGATGCAAGTCCAAACCAAAGCCCAGCTTCTGCCGTCTCAACACGGCCACGAACCCATCTCGAAACTGCCCCCAATCCAACTCCAGCGCCTCCCAGCCCTCGCCGCCATGGCAACCACCGACGACCCCACCGCCACCGGCGAGGTCCGGCGCCTCCTCGAGCATCTCGACTCCCAGCAGCAACTCCTGGCCACCTGCCACGACGCCTGGTCGCGCACGCTCGCGCACTTCGCCTCGCTCGATCAGGACGTCGCCTCCCGCTCCGCCTCCGTGGACGAGGCCCTGGCCGCCGCCGACGCGTCCACCTCCGAATCCCTCGCGGCGCTCGAGGCACGCGAGGCCTCCGTGCCCGTGCGCCTCACCGAGGCCTCCGACGCGCTCTCGGCCGCCCTCGCCGAGGCCGAGGCCGAATCCGCCGCGCCGCCGCCCGCCGACATCCATGGCGCCCTCAGGTGGATATGCCGCCGCATGGACGCTGCCGCGCTCTGGCGCTTTATGGCCGCGCGCCGCAGGGAGCTCGCCACCGTTCGTAAGGAGATCGCCCCCACCGTAGCAGCGTCCGTGGACCCACCCCGCCTCGTCCTCGATGTGCTCAGCGATTTCCTGGAGGCCGGTGAAGGCGCCGGTGAAGACCAGTGCTGGGTGCTCGGCATGCTGCTGCGCTCGTTGTTTGGTTCAGATGGGCGGAAGCCGCCGGAGATAGGAGATACGTTGGTTGAGAGGGCGTCTGTGGTTGCAAAGAACTGGTCTGAGCGGTTTGGTATCAAGAGAGACTCGCCAGCTCCCATCAATGAGGAGGTGGAGATGACAGAAGCTGACGATGCTGATAATGCAGCGTTGCCAGATAAGAAAGTAGAGCAGGCAGATGCAAAAGAGGAGGAGGAAGAGGAGGAGGTGGAGGAGGTGGAGGAGGAAGAAGAGGAAGAAGAGGAAGAGGAAGAAGAAGAGGAAGACCAGGAGGAGCTGGTGGCTGCATCAGGTGATGAGGAGGAAGAGAACCCAGAGGAAGTAGAAAATGAAACACAGGAGGACCCAGAGGAAGCGGGGATGGAAGCACTGAAGGAGAAGAAGGGAGAAGAGGTAAAGGTGGAGGTTCCTGCTGATGAGAAGATAGCTGAAGAAGCAGGGAAGAGCGAAGTTAAGGAAGAAACAAAGGCAATGGGGGAAGTTGACAAGGAAGGGGAGAAGGGTGCACTGGGGCAAGTAGAAGCACATTTATTCCTGCAGATGGTTGCGGCATTTGGACTGAAAGACAAGTTTGATGGAGAGTTCTTGAAGAGCCTGTTTGTTGCTAACCGTCGAAGGAAGGAACTTGCGAGGTTTGCCTTTATCCTCGGGTTTGAGGAGACCGTCGCAGGTAATGATGACCTATTGGCATGGTTTTTAAATTTGTTACGTTTTTTATCTGATTTGGTACAGGTCTTCAGTTCATTGAGTATGAGGATTGCGACGTTCTTTTGAGTTTACTTTGCAAATCAAGTCATTTTCTAGATTGAGAAAGAAATGCCCTTAGAACCTGCATTTTCCTTACTTTACGCAGCAACTTAAGATTCATTGCTTTCATCATGTGTTTGATTTGGTAGTATGATTTCTGCATCTAAATAATCATGTAGGCATGCTAAATATTCTTTTTATGACGTTCTTCTTGAGTTGTATTATAAGGTAGTACGTAGTAGTGATGTTGCTTTCTTCTTGGTGGTATACTCCGTATTTAGGGATTAGGACATACCACCTCCGTCCCATATTAAGTGTCACTCAAATTGATGTATCTAGCACTGAAATACATTTAGATTATTCTATTTGAGCGACACTTAATATGGGACGGTACTCCCTCCGTTCCAGAATATAAGGTGCATAAGTTTATAGAATAAAACATCACCATCTACAATACAAAATCAGTAAAATATGAAAATACTTTTCATGATGGATCTAATGGTACAGATTTGGTGCTGTAGATATTGATACTTTTTCCTAAAACCTTGGTCAAACATGCGCATGTTTGAGTTTTGAAAAAGCTAATACACCTTATATTTTGGAACTGAGGGAGTATAAATTTAAGGAACTGAATTCTACATGAGCTTACTCATGAACAAAAAAATATCACAAGGTTTAGAATAAGTTTCGAAGGACCTTGTTAACTTGACGAATTTAAGCAGCTTCTTGCTTTTGGTCAGTTTTGTGCCTCCGGAGTCCGGACTGCATTTCAACTGAGTGAATTGGTGAGAAGAATGTACTTTTGAAGTTGTGATCTGTTTGTTTGTTTTCTTGGGGCTTGTTTAATAACCATCTAAAAGACTTGATTAATTGATAATCACAACTACTTCTAACTAGATTAACCTTTTGTTGAAGGTTCCATATTGAGTTTCGAACTATACATGATTAGCATCTTATGTATTTTATCCAGATCTGCTGGTTACTATATGTTTAGTAGTTCAGAGAAAAGAAGACATGATTCAACTATTCTGTTATTACTTTGCAGATGTTGTTCAGGAATTGGTTACTTCAGGAAATGTAATTGAGGCTATATATATTGCTCATGAGGCATGTTTGCTTGAGCGATTTCCTCCTGCACCTCTTCTTAACTCTTATATAAAGGACTCAACTGAGAAGGCCCAGGCCATTCTGAGTAGTGGAAGACGCTCCAGTTCTGCTGTTGTAAGACTCCATCCCACTCTCTGAACTTGATTTCTTTTTGTTAAACTCATCATTCAGTTTGGTCATCGGTCCTTTTTCTGTCTGAATGCCTGCATGAAGATCATTGATGAAGGAAATGAAATTAGTGACATGCCTTTGATTTAAACAACCTGCAGTTCTGTCATATCTGTGACGTGCATCGGTTTTGGTATAGTAGTATTATGTGTATATCATTTCCACAAAAGCACTTACGCCTCTTAAATTTAAACAGTTGATTCAAAATTATAGTGCTTATCTGATTCATCAGTCGTAGAATCATGTTGCGTATCGGTATCATTGAGTTCATAGATTAGTTTGTTCCATGTAGTCCATCCAGACCACTGTTTTAGCCCTCGATTTGCTTGGTTTCCTGTTTCGAGTTTGGATGCACTATTGCAAAAATTTATTTCTGTTGGTTAGCTGAGACTTCATCCGTTTGAAAATATAAGTCCTATTTTCTTGTTCAGCATGTAGATTTAGGAAGTCATGAAACCAAGAGACAATAATAAAGGGAAACGACCTTGCTTCCATGGTGTTGTGTCGTGGGAATCAGAGAGAGATAAGTTAGCGTGGGTGTTCATATCAGTTGGAAAGAGGATATAAATTAGGCGAAAAGAGGAAAATCTCATTAAATTCATGAGCATTATCCCCAAGATTCGAGGCCTTAGCTACTTGCCTATGGGAAATGAAGCATGCCTTTATCCTTTTTCCAGTTCTCTATCCATTTTCCAGTCCTTGGTAACTTGTGGCACTAAAGAAAGGCTTCATGTTTTTTTCTCCAGGAGGAGTCTAAGACCTTGGAGTGCAACGCCTGCAAGGCTGTCATCAGGTGTGTCGAGTCCTGCCAGCTAGTATCGGTATTTAACATCGAGCACTTAAAAAAGAAGGTGGCGAGGATGGATAGAGAGAAGGCTGACCGGAAGAGGCTAGGCAGCGGAAACAGATTCCAGAACAAGCGAGCGCGGGGAGCAGCCGGACCTCAGTCCTTCCCTGCTGCCAAGTCCGCAAGGGCATCAGGCTCAGGCTCAGGCTACGGGCCATCATTCCAGAACCCAGTGTCCCGTTCCTTTGGTTATGCGGCTCGTGCTGGGTATGTGAACCCGGCTGCTGCTGCTCAGCCCTACTATGCGCCGGGGAGCATGGCAGCGCGGCGTGGCGGCGTGTTGTATGGCGGGCCTGGAGCAGCATTCGGGGCGCAGCAGCCGTACCACCGCTAAGGCCAGCCATATCAGTTGATGTTGCTGGACCAATTGCTGTTTCTTGCTGATTTGTACCAACTTGCGTTGTAGTAACATTTATCCTTGCCGTCGTGTAACTCTTGGTCGACTGGATGCCATTTGAAGAGATTCAGTCTTAGTACATGCTGCTGCTTTCTTTTTGGTTGGCTCTGTATGCGAGATACCGTTTGTCTGAATGAGACTGTATGCTGAATGTTGTAGAGATTGAACGCCATTGACTCTATTCAAACCTAGATATGTCTTTTTGTTTCTCCATGTGTAGATCAAATTTAGGTTCGGCTAGCTGAATGCATGTGCGTTGTCATGGAATAACAAAAAATAGTCGAACAATTGTTCTAATTCAGAAGAAGAATGTCGAACACGATATCTTATACTCCCTTCAATTCATGTTACATGTCGCTATGGATCCCTCCGATCGGAGGGAGTACTATATTGACCTCGCTAATTCTTCTTTGTCCTAATGAGACAAAAAGAGCCTCCTTTACCACTTTAGGGAATGGGAGTATGCGTGTTGCATACAACTAGGACAAAATGATCTACGATTGAATCCATAGCTATTTTTGGGATTTGGCAGGTGTGATGTACACACTCATTTTAAGCACTTTTTAAGTGAATCAATTAGTTGAATATTAGAGAGCAATAATTTAATGAATACGTCTACACAGCGGCCGTCTACTCCCTAGCGTTCTGGAGTAGCCGGCCAAAATAGGAAAATTTTGGTCTTTATAATTATAAAAGGGAACACTTTGTCCTTCTTGTCCTTTGTTCACGAAGTACTAAACGTGAGAACAGTTATTTCCTATAGTGCATGTGTTTTATTCTCTTGTGCATTTAATTTATGATTTTAAAATTTTGAAAAGGCATACCTTTCAATTCGCGCATCAAAATGAGATACGTTTTCATCATTGGAATCCTCGCGACGTGCTCTTCAAAACTAGATCTCGCATGGCTATATTTCGACGATTTTTTTTTTTTGCAATTTAATCTCCTTTGGTGCAACTGATTAGTCGTTGATGTGCAACTAGTTGACAGTGGACGTGCAACTTTTCACTCTAAGCCTTGACATGCAATTTTCACTAGTGTCACCACCCCATACTACTCTCTAACAGTGAAATGTGCAATTTTGTCTGCTGCCCAGGTTAACTACCCTGACCAATTGCTGCCTGGTAGTCATTGCGTGTGTGCAACCCCCACAACGCGCGAGGGACTACTCTATAAGTGTGCCACCCCTCAGTCTGTGTCTGAACAACTATATCGGCCAGGGCGTGCAACTCTGCAGTCACGCGTGAGCAACCACCTCATTATGCATGTGCAACTCCCGCAGCATTGTGTGTGCGGCTATACGAACGAGAGTGCGCAACTCCGCGGCCATACATATACGATTATGCCGACGAGAGTGTGCAACTCCGTGGTCGGGTGTGAGCACCTCCCACAACAATTCATGTGTGACTATACGGACGAGATTGTGCAACTTCGTGGCCACGCAAGTGCGACTATGCCGTCGAAAGTGTCCATGTCCATACGTGAGCACTTGCCGCAGCAGTACGTGTGCGACTCTGCGAACGAGAGTGTGCAACTCCGCGGCCACACATGTGCGATATGCTGACGAGAGTGTGCAACTCAGCAGTCGTGCGTATGCGACTATGTGACTATGCAGACGAGAGTGTGCAACTACACGGCCACGCATGTGCGACTATGCGAACGAGAGTGTGCAACTCCGTAGCCACGCATGTGGGACTATACAGTCGAGAGTGTGCAACTCCACGGTTGTGTGTGAGCACCTCCCGCAGTCGTGCGCGTGCGACTACGAGGGCGAGAGTGAGCAAACCCCGCGGCCACACATGTGGGACTATGCCGACAAGAGTGTGCAACTCCGTGACTATGAGTGAGCATTGATACGTCCATTTTGCATCATGTTTACCTACTGTTACTTACTATGTTTTATTGCATAATAATGCTTTTTGGAGTAATTTTAATGCATTTTCTCTCATAACACTACTAGGAAAAGGGCTATAGATGAAATTGACACTAATGGCGCACCAGACAAGTGGTGCGCCACTACTATATACTAATGGCGCATCAGCACATTAGTGTGGAAGACACTAATGGCGTACCAGACACACGGTGCGCCATTAGTAATATTTTTTTTTTCATTTTTTCAAACATACTAATGGCGCATCCAGGCAAAGTGCGCCATTACTAGTTCCATTACTAGTTCTAACTAGTAATGGCGCACCAGCCACACAGTGCGCCACTACTGTATTTTTTTTTTTGCAAAACTATTAATGGCGCACTGTGGCATAGTGCGCCATTACTAGTTTAAACTAGTAATGGCGCACTATGCAACGGTGGGCCATTAATGTGTGTGTGTGTGTGTGTATATATATATATATATATATATATATATATATATATATATATATATATATATATATATATATATATATATATATAGGGTCGTGCTATTCGTCATCCTGGATGAGGAATAGTTATTCTTTACCCCCTCTCTATTTTGACATCAATGCACCGTATTTTTACGTTTCGTAATTTTTTTCTTATTTCATACATAAAAAGAGAATGTAAGACAATATGTACTCGCCGTAAAAAATATTTTATATTATGTAAAATTACCAATGTAAAAACATAGTGTAAAACATCCATAAAATGTGAATTTTTTGGTCTTATAACCTATAATTTTGTTTTTTTATACCAAATTTTACATATTGAATTAATATGCACGTAACTATTTATATTTTAAACGTAATTTATTTAGGAAGCGATTGTAAGATTACATCGGGTGAAGAATAACTTATTCTGCACCCTGAGTGATGAATAGTAACACTATATATATATATATATATATATATATATATATATATATATATATATATATATATATATATATATATATATATATATATATATTTGCAAAATTACTAATGGCGCATGGGTGGGTGGTGCGCCATTAGTAATCTGGGACCAGCTAGATATTTTGGACAACCACACATACACACTCAATTTCCCCACTTCATTTCCTCCACCTCCTTCTCCAAGCTTGTCGGCTGCCTTCTCCTCCTCACCTCATTTGCACCATAGATTCATCAAAATTAAGTGGTTAAATTACCTTTTTTTGATAGCTAAGTAAGGGGAAAGCTATCTTTATGTTGTAGATTTACTTTTCTCTAGCTTGCTCCAACAACGTGCACATGCACTTTTTGTGGCCTAACTAGATCTATGTATGTTTGTGGTGTTGCATATATGTTTTGTGTTTGCAGGTACCAGTATTTGAAATGCGATAGTTGCCAATATTTTGCCGGAATGTTGATTCATTTTCGTTTTGGCGAGAATTTTGGCACTATGCATTCTTTTTGGTCCTATTTTTAGGGAAAGTCATACCGAATTTTTTCTTGGTTCTAAAATATCGTTTTGCTCTACCCCGCAGGCGACCATGGTCCGCACGATGACCGAAGGCATCGTGAATAGGTTTTTGAGCTCCGCGAAGGCCGAGATGCTTCAAAAGAACGAGATGGAGATAAGATGTCCGTGTCAAAGATGCAAGCTGAAGAGCCTTATTGCGGGCCCGGATTTCGGGCAGGTGCGGGACCACCTGCTCTTGCGTGGTTTCATGGATGGCTATCGGTGGCAAGGTGATGAAGATGATTATGAAGTCGTCCATGGGGGCCGGCAAGAAATGAGGAAGGGCAGCAAGACAACCACCGCGGCTCGGGCGGGCGAGAAGACGAAGAATCTCCAGGACATGATCACGACGGTGATGCTGTACACAGTCATCATGTAGAAGATGCCGGACATGATGATGAGGAAGATGCCGGAGCAGACGAAGGGCATGATCATGAAGATGAAAATGCCGGCGGAGCAGACGACGATGGACCATCGATGGGCTGGGTGCAGGACCCTCATATTCAAGAGCTGCTTCTCAAGCAGACGGATAACGCAAGAGCTGCCGCCCGAGAGAAAGCCAAGCTGGATCAACTGGAGATAGATGTGGTTACTCCATTGTATGAAGGATGCAGGCCCGAGGATACCCGTCTGAAAGCAACGCTCATTGCTCTGGAGATGAAGGTAAAACACAAAATGACCGACGTATGCTTCGATGAGAACATCTCATTCTGGCACGAACGTCTTCCGAAGGGGAACAAGTGCCCTACCAGTTTTGAGGAGGCGAAGAAAATCGTGTGTCCTCTGGATTTACCGCACGTGAAATACCATGTGTGCATGAACAATTGCATCATTTATCGGGACGAGTACGCGGAGTCTACCATATGTTCGGTGTGCGGCGTCACTCGATACAAGAAGAGGAAGAAAGCTCCTCGAAAAGTGGTGTGGTACTTTCCGATCACTCCTCGTCTGCAACGGTATTTCACGGACCCTAAGGTAGCAAAGCTCCTGCGTTGGCACGCGGATAGGGAGGAGAAGAAGCGAGAAGATGACGCAAATGATCCGGAGATAAATAAAGAAGGCAAGATGCTGAGTCACCCTAAGGATGGGAGCCAGTGGCAAGCGTTGAACTTCGAACACCCAGAATTTGGGAAGGATCCAAGGAACATCGTGCTGGGCGCGAGCACCGATGGAATCAATCCGTTTGGCAGCCAGAGAAGCACACATAGCACCTGGCCTGTGTTTGTGTGGATGTACAACCTTCCCCCCTGGTTGTGCATGAAGAGGAAGTACATTCACATCAGTATGCTAATTGAAGGGCCGAAACAACCAGAGAATGACATCAATCTGTATCTGGGGCTGCTGAAAGAGGAGCTAGACACGCTGTGGAAAACGCCAGCCAATACGTGGGACGCCGCAGAGAAAGAATATTTCCCTATGAGAGTCGCACTGCTCACGACGGTGCATGACTATCTCGGTTACGGATATCTCGCGGGGCAGGTGGTCCACGGATTTTCTGGACGCGTCAGGTGCATGGATGACACAATGTTTCGCCAGCTAGATAGAGATCCTGGGTCTTCGAAAACCATGTTCATGGGACATCGAAGGTGGCTTCGCGACGATGACCCGTGGAGGAAACGCAAGGATCTGTTCGATGGTGAAACCAAACCCCGAAGACGCCCGCGTACGAGGAGCGGCGAGGAAATAGACAAGCTGTTGAAAAATTGGAAAGATTGCCCACTGCTGGGAAAGAAGCAAAAGGCGCCTGAGCCGGGAAAGAAGCGAAAGGCGCCAGAGCCGCTGCTGAAGGTATGGAAAACGAGGTCTGTTTTCTGGGACTTGCCGTACTGAAAGATTCACCGTGTGCCTCACAGCCTTGATGTCATGCATATCACGAAGAACGTGTGCGAGAGTCTGCTTGGTACCCTGCTCAACATGCCAGAGAGGACTAAAGATGGGCCGAAAGTAAGGGCAGATTTGAAATCAATGGGCATCAGACAGGAGCTTCACGCTAATGATGATGATGAGGCGAAGCAGGACACAGAAAGTCGTCGCAAAGGCAAAAAGGCCAAGAAGACCGGAAATGACTACCCTCCCGCGTGCTTCACTCTAAGTCAGGAGGAGATCGAGCAGTTTTTCACCTGCCTCGTAGGAGTAAAACTTCCTTACGGTTACGCGGGGAAGATAAGCAGATACCTAGACCCAGCGAAGCAGAAGTTCAGCGGGATGAAGTCTCACGACTGTGACATGCTGATGACGCAGATACTTCCAGTTGCAATCCGTGGGATCATGGACGCGCATGTCCGTGAAATGCTATTTGGCCTATGCAACTTTTTCGACGTCATCTCTCGGAAGTCGGTTGGCGTGAGGCAACTCAGAAGTCTACAGGAAGAGATCGTGGTGATACTATGCGAGCTTGAGATGTACTTCCCGCCCGCATTCTTCGACGTTATGGTGCATCTGCTGGTCCATATCGTGGAGGATATCATCCAACTTGGGCCGACTTTCCTGCACAACATGATACCGTTCGAAAGGATGAATGGTGTCATCAAAGGATATGTTCGCAACATGTCACGTCCAGAGGGAAGTATAGCCAGGGGCTTTCTGACCGAAGAGTGCATCTCCTATTGCACGAATTATCTAGGCACCGAGAACCCCGTTGGTCTGCCCGTCAACAAGCACCTCGGCAGGCTCGCTGGATGGGGTCACCGTGAGGGTCACCGCGAAATGCATGCCGACTTCTAGGGTCGACTCGCCGACTTTGAAAGAGCAAACCTAGTCGCGCTACAACACATAGGCATACGATATCAACGGCTACACATTCTACACCGAGGACAAGGACATGAAGAACGATGGTTATCAGAACTCCGGGGTAACGATGGAATCCTACGCCGGTAACGACAAGGACAGATACTACGGAAGGATCGAGGAGATCTGGGAGCTGAGCTACGCTGGAGAGAAGGTCCTGATGTTCCGTGTCAGATGGGCCAAGAGCGTCCTAAAAAAAGACCGGTATTTCACCACCATGGTTATACCCAAAGCCAAATCCAAGACCGCGGGCGCAAATGTCACCGTGAAAAATGAGCGATGGGTACTGGCTTCCCAAGTGGACCAATGCTTCTTCATTACTGACCCGTCAAAGCCCAGTCGTGAGGAGAGGCAAAAGGAAGAATATCGGAATGGATGGAGTAGACAATGAGCAAGACTTCGATAAGTACGGCGACCCGAAGATCGAACATGACGACAACGATGGAGTAGCAGCATACACCACAAGAAGAAGCAGGACCACCCTACCTAAGGGACGTCTGTTCCACAGAAGAACTCCATTTGCGAAAAAGAAGGGCAATAAGATTGTGAACAGATAGCTAGCTAGCTAAGATCGATTGTATTTAAATTGTAGTCTTCATTTCTCGATTGTATTTCATGGGCACTTTTTGAACTATCATGAATATTTTTAAATTTCATGGGCACTTTTTGAATTCATGAAAAAATATTGAATATTCATGAGGACACTCGATCTCGATCCCCCT
The DNA here is from genome assembly GCF_018294505.1 of Triticum aestivum. Classification (NCBI taxonomy): domain Eukaryota; kingdom Viridiplantae; phylum Streptophyta; class Magnoliopsida; order Poales; family Poaceae; genus Triticum; species Triticum aestivum. The sequence goes on from NC_057800.1 coordinate 87,500,220, forward strand.
CCATCTCGATCGATATCCCCCCTCGCCAGATCCCCCTTGCCAGATCCCCCTCGCCGCCGAGCACCCCCTGCACCCTCCCCCGCTCCACCATTGCCGACGACCCCCGCACCCTCTCCCACTCCACCATCACAAATGAATGCCACTAAAAATAAAAAAATAAATTTGATTATATTTTCAAAAAACAAATTTGGTTATATTTTCAAATAACAAATTTGATGATATTTTTTTATATTCATAAATATTTTCAAATAACAAATCTGATGATATTTTTAAAAAAATTATTACTGTTTTTATAAAAAATTATTACTGTTTCATATTTATATTCATTTTCTAAAAAATTATTTGATGCAACAAAATAATAATAATAATAATAAATCTTACTTATGGTGCACGACTGGCCGGTGCACCATTGCTATCTAAAAAAAGAATACTTATGGCGCACGGTCCCGCTGGTGCGCCATTGCTATGAAAAAACATTCTAATGGTGCACCGCCAGGGGGTGCGCCATTAGTAATCTTCCCCCATACATACACTTCGTCCCTCCCTCTTGCCAGACACTTCGTCCCTCTCCCTCCACCGCGCCGCTCCCTCCCTCGTCCCTTCCTCCACCGCGCCGCCGCCGCTGCCCCGACCCACTGTGCCGCAGCCGCCCCCGCGCCCCCACCGCCTCCCTCTCCCCTTCCCCCCCTCGAGCGCCGCCTCCACCCGAGCCCCGCCTCCCCCCCGAGCCCCGCCTCCCTCGCCTCCCTCGAAACCCTAGAAACCCGCAGGAGATTTGGAGCCTCGGAGCCGCCGGAGACTTGGAGCCTCGGAGCCACCCCACGTCCACCAGGAGAGGAGGCCCGCCGGAGATTTGGAGCCTCAGAGCCACCGGATACTTGGAGCCTCGGAGCCGCCCCACGTCCACCAGGAGAGGAGGCCCGCGACCTCCCCGTCATCTATCCCCGCCTTCCCCAAGCTCGCCGTCTCCGCCCTCCGCCATCTCCGCTCCGGCCACAACCTCATCGTGGTCAGGTAACCCTCCTCCCTCTGCCTCTCTTCTCCTCTCTTCCTCCTCTCCTCCCTCCCGGCCATGCCCTCTTCTTCTCTCTTTTGCTAGGTTTAGGTCAAATCCCTCTCAAATTTAGGTCAAATTAGGTTCAAAAAATTGTGGGAGTAGTGCCTAGCAAACATGAATAATTAGTACTCCATGTGCATTGGAGTACTTGGTACCTGCAAGATTTGGACACTCAACTGCAAAAGTCGAGGTATCTTTTTCATGCTTGTTGTCTATTGGTTGAAGGATCACTGCCTCTGCCTCACTGGCTGACACTTCCATGGTGCTATATCCTCTGTTGCTTTAATTGTACATCATTAGATATAAACATTTGAATCAAATTTGTGATCATCAAACATCAAAATTGCTGGGGAGAGGTTGGTGCCTGGATTGCATTCGTTGTAGTCATCCTGCGGCTCTTCTTCCCGCGTCACTTCCCTGGTATCATTTCCTACCTAATCTTTTACCTATCCTTGCTGCCCCTAGCAAATTATCACTATGTGTTGCATTTATCATCTTTGTTGTGCCCTGTAAAGAGAATTTTCTGCTTATATAGCACTACCAAAAAACATGTCCTTATTTTTCATCTACGCAATAAGCCGCTAAACTGTTACATAAATCACGCAATGAGTACTTGGTGCCTAGCAAACATGTATTTGTCCATGGTTTATAGACGAAAAATGCACTGTATCATGTATTTGTCCATGGTTTATAGATGAAAATGAGTTATTTTGGACATTAACCATTGCAAGCAGTGTGCTGCTACCACTGTCCTGCAAGGTAAGAGACATGTAGGACTGAAACTGGATCCAGTCCTGTTTGCAACTAGATATAGACTAATTGCAAACTGTGCTCTTTATTATATCCCAGTAAAATAAAATATAGGATAAAGTATGTAGTGCTGGCTCTTGAGAATGAGTAGAGCTATCTAGTCTCTGCAAGCAACTTAAAGCCCCAGTATTCAGTTGCTGGTCTGTTTGGTGTGATACATAACATAAGATGGGTTTGGTGTGGTTCTAGTCAAGAGATATGGACTCTTAATTACAAGTAAATATATGGTTCAAGATGAGTATGTTGATTATCCAGGGCTGAATCTTAATTACAAGTAAATATAGGGTTTAATTTGTGTTTGGGGTTGGAGCTGGGAGAATCGTATTGTCTGTGTACCTAAGTAGTACAGTAGCACTGCATGCCTAACAGAGCTGCACGATAATTAAACATTAACAAGAGGTTGATTTTCTTCTTTCTGTCCAACAAACATGATGGTGCCAGGTAAAGGTATCTTTTCTGTGAAGTCATGCAGATTCGATGAATCTTCTCATATGTGCTTCTATATGTTTTTTTCTTTTTTCTCCTGTTGTTCTGTTAATAACCAGATATGATACCAGTGAGTTAGATGCCCATGCATGCATGAGCTGGCTGACAGACAAAGACAAGTAAGCCAGGCCTCAAGACAATGCAGCTTAATCAAATTAAACTCAAGATTCTGGTGTTTAACCCTGTTCTGTTGCTTCTAGAAATAATATAAAAGCTGTGAAAAAGAAATCTGTGGAGTTGGCACTTTACATAAGGTTGTAGATCATTGTAGTGTCCTAATGTCTAAGACTGTTGCATTGGAGGTTCATCTTGCAAACATATCAGAACTTGCAAACATTTTATTACTTGTTGCATTGGAGGTTCATCTTGTCTTGAGGCAAACAAATCAGCATTGGAGGCTCATCTTTATTACATATCAGAACTTGCAAACAAATCTGTGAAAGACTTGTAAAGTTGCTGGGTTTTGTCTCTGACCATTGTGTCATGATGAATATGCAGGTACCCCGAGAGGCCCTTGAGTTTGCCGGAATGTCGATTAACTTCCGTTCCGGAAAATTCGGGTACTCCATATGTCCTATTTTCAGCAAAGGTCATGCTGAAATTTTCCATGAATTTTAGCATGACTTTGCTAAAAATAGGACATATGGGGTACTTGCGACTAATGCATGGGCCGGGGTATCTTAGTACTTAGTTAAGTAGGATCAACTACCCCGCCATTCTTGCTGCATTAAACCATAGGTGGCAATAGAGCCAAGTGATTAGGCCCAACTTAGAATTCTCCTTAGCATCGATAAACCCTAGATCATAAACCCAACATAGGTGGCAATAGAGCCAAGTGATTAGTGCCAAGTGATTAGGCCCAACCTAGGGTGCCTCGGCATCGATAAACCCTAAATGATGAAAACTTAACTTGGCTTCTATAGGGTGCCTCGGTGTCGATGAGAACCTAAATGATGTACGCTTAGGCTTTTAGGGTGCCTCGGCGTCGACAAACCCTAAATGATAAAAGCTTAGCTTTTAGGATGCCTCGGTGTCAAAAAAACCCTAAATGATGAGACCATGATCTTGTTCCTTGACAATAACCAACTTTTGGACCAAACTTTTTTCCTATTTAGAGCGAAACATGGCCCACAACGATGAGGCCGGCGGTTCGGGCGGCAAGCAATTCTGGGAGCTATCCCAGGAGTTGGAGGAAGAACCTCACCGCTATGAGGACGCCGCGGAAGACACCGATCCTGACTACACAACCCCTATTGGCGTCGGGGATGACACCACTGATGATGGCGCCGCGGATGCCACCACTGATGATGGCGGTGCACGCACAGATGGCAGCCAACTGAAGAGGCAATGGAAGGACCGGCGCCCGAGCGTGCTCGGCACCGTCAGGGAGGAATTTACTGAAGTGAACTCCGACGGGCATCCGACGGTGCCCAAAGAAGTAGTCAAGGGGTACTCGTTTCATCTCAGGTGCATTCTCTGGAGCACCGTCTCGATCAACACCGAGAACCTAAGGCATAAGGACCGAGGGAATTTGCGCAGCCTCCTCTTCACGAAGCTGCACAAACGATACAAGTTCCCCGCTGAGTTTGCAAACACATGCCTCTCAGGGAATAAAGTGAACGGTGCTGCCCTCACGAGGATGAGCATGGCCCTGTCTACTTGGAAAAGCACGATGAAGGCAATGATTGAAAAAGGTGATAGTTATGAGAAGATTAAGGCGAAATATCCTTTGATGAGCGAAGATGACTACAAGGAGTTCAAGATCAAGTGCGAGAGCAGTGCAACCTCCGAATCAAGTTAGTGGGGGAAAGAAATGCGGAAGTTGAACTTAGGGTCCACCAACTCGGTCCTGACGGTTACAGAGTGGCCGAGCCTATATGGGACAAGGAGGACGCGGAGCGTGCCGAGCAAGGCCTACCGCCCCGCTTCGAGAAATACCGTGACAAGCAGACCAGGAACTTTCTCAGGGCCTGGTACAAGGAGGACCCGGTAACAAAGGAGCTTAGCACGGATCCGAAGACCAGGGAGCTTGAGCTTGTTCTGGTAAGGAATACACCCCCGCGTAATTAGCTCCATATGGTTGCATTCTAATTAATCCCCAATATTTCTAAATGGTTCACGTTCCTTCCGCAGGACAATGAAAGCAGTAGAGCGGGGTCGTCTCAGAGCTCCCCTTTCGACACCCCTTTAAATAGGGCGTTGAACGTAATGAAAAACAAGGGTAAGCTCAGTAAGCCGACGTCAGCTGGTCGTGTGGCCGGTAAAGGCTTGTCCACAAAATGTTCATCATACTATACCGCTAGTGGGCGAAAGGAGAAAAAGTCCAGCTCGGAAAGCCAGTTGCGCGAGGTTGAAGCACTCAAGGCACAAGTGGCGCGAATTCCGGAGATTGTCCAAGAGCAAGTGCAACAACAACTGGGAACGACGCTCAATGCCATGGTGCCTACGTTGATTCATGGGCTGATGACGTGGATTGCGGGCGGCCAACAGGGGCCTCCCCCAGTTCCCAGCTTCACGGCCAGCAACTCGCACAACGCGCAGGCGGCACCATTGGTGTCCCGGTGGAGGCGGTATTCATGTCTCCGGCGCCGGCACGGGCATTGGAGCTTTATGCACCCGGGTGTACGCCAGCCGACACCTCGCCAGCAAGCGGCCCCTCTGTCAGTTGCACACCCACTGTTGGCAGTGCCTCGACATTAGCCGAGCTCGACGGCATCACAGTAACTAAGCCTCTCGGCCGATGACTTCATCGCCTTGCCTTTGACTGGGCATCCCTGACGCCCTACATGTTTTCGCAGGGCGCCGCCGATGTTCCTTGCACTCTCCTGCACTTCGTGGGCGGCGAGTTGGTCGATGTCGCAAAGGGCAGAATCGTTAAACCGGGCAACCCCGTATTCCACGGTAATCCGATGCCATCCATAGTGTATAGGATTGAAGTGGTTCGGGTGCTGCCAGGCTGCGACGAGCTGTTACCTCCGATTCGACCTGCTAGGGCTGACGAAGAAGATGAGATGACCCTCAACACCTGTGTAAGTTGGCCCCTGCTTTGGCCGAAGAGCCAGATTCATTTGGGGGCGGGGGACACCACCCCACAGACAAGACCGCCAGTCGTGCCGGCGCCAAGCCATGGCAAGAACGCCGCAACGCTACCGGATATGCCGGACATCCCTATGGCACGGGATCCGAACATGCATATGGCACTGGATCCGGACGACGACAACAACGACGATGATACATTTACCAATGTCGATAAGTACTTTGCCAAACATGGGTACGGTGACGAGTTCTGCGGGCCTCCTTCTCAAGAACCCAACCAAGACGACCATGATCTAGCTGGTACGGCGGAGAAACCCAATTGCAACAGGCGTCGTCTGGCGTTCAGTTCTCAAGAGACACCTCCAGCTGCCGCCTTCATCGAGCCTCAGATAGCTGAGGTGCAAAATATTATCAGCCCCAACACGCTCAAGAAGGCGGTCTGTGAGCAGAACTCGGTCCCATTACAACAGATCAAGAAGAAGGGACGAAAACGAAAGGCTAAAAAGGGCGCCGGTGCGAGCCAGCCGGCACCGAGTATGATCCGTGCTCAGGACGGGCCACCTTCACCTAAGTATATCTCGAGGAGGGTGCATGTGGCGGGTAGGGCGATGCTACCGAAAAATATGCTCAATGCTGCAACCGGTGCTATGCGGAGTCTGCATGACAATGTTCTTTCTTTGGAGAAGCGGCGTCTCAGAGAGAATGATGTGGCATACCCGGTTTTCGTGGCCAAGGTGCCAGAGGGCAAGGGCTTTGTGGATGGCGCCATCGGGGGTACGATCGTCCTGCGGTTTGATGACATCTTTGCTATGTTTAACCTTCATCCGCTGCACTACACCTTCGTTCGGCTGTTTTCGCTGAGTATGGAGATGCGGATCATTAGAGACAAGACCCCGGACATTGTGATAATCGACCCCTTCTACATGCGTCCCAAGCTCTTGGGTAGCGCTGGGGACCGCCAAGTTGCGAGTTCACACCTCGAAGGCGTCTGAGGGAGTCCTGGATTAGGGGTGTTCGGATAGCCGGACTATACCTTCAGCCGGACTCCTGGACTATGAAGATACAAGATTGAAGACTCCGTCCTGTGTCCGGAAGGGACTTTCCTTGGCGTGGAAGGCAAGCTTGGCGATACAGATATGAAGATCTCCTACCATTGTAACCGACTTTGTGTAACCCTAACCCTCTTCGGTGTCTATATAAATCGGAGGGTTTTAGTCCGTAGGACAACATACACATCAACAATCATACCATAGGCTAGCTTCTAGGGTTTAGCCTCCTCGATCTCGTGGTAGATCTACTCTTGTACTACCCATATCATCAATATTAATCAAGTAGGACGTAGGGTTTTACCTCCATCGAGAGGGCCCGAACCTGGATAAAACTTCGTGTCCCTTGGCCCCTGTTACCATCCGGCCTAGACGCACAGATTGGGACCCCCTACCCTAGATCCACCGGTTTTGACACCGACATTGGTGCTTTCATTGAGAGTTCCTCTGTGTCGTCGCCGTCAGGCTCGATGGCTCCTACGATCATCGATAGCGATGCAGTCCAGGGTGAGACCTTCTTCCCCGGACAGATCTTCGTCTTCGGCGGCTTCGCACTGCGGGCCAATTCGCTTGGCCGTCTGGAGCAGATCGAAAGCTACGCCCCTGGCCGTCAGGTCAGATTTGGAAGTTTAAACTACACGGCTGACATCCGCGGGGACTTGATCTTCGACGGATTCGAGCCACTGCCGAGCGCGCCGCACTGTCACGACAAGCATGATCTAGCTCTGCCGCTGAACAGTGCCCTGGAGGCCGCACCCGCATCGGCTTCGACTCTTAATTCAGAGCCAACCGCGCCGATCGAGGATGGGTGGTTGGACGCCGCCTCGGGGGCTGCGATCCCAACGGCGATTGAGCCGAACACCAGCCCCGCACTCCGCGAGACTCATGATTCCAAGGAGTCGGACTCCTCTCTGGACTCCGAACCTTTCGCACCTCTACCAATCGAATCCGATTGGGCGCCGATCATGGAGTTTACTGCCACAGACATCTTTCAGCACTCGCCCTTTGGCGATATTATAAAATCACTAAAGTCTCTCTCTTTATCAGGAGAGCCTTGGCCGGACTACGGTCAGCGATATTGGGATGCGGACGATGAAGAAATTCAAAGCCCACCCACCACCCACTTTGTAGCCACTGTCGATGATTTAACCGACATGCTCGACTTCGACTCTGACGACATCGACGGTATGGATGCCGAGGAAGGAGACGATGAAGAAACAGCGCCTATTGGGCCCTGGAACGCCACCTCGTCATATGACGTATACATGGTGGACGCACCAAAAGATGACGATGAGGAGCGGAAGGACGCACCAAAGGCTTGTTCCCTCGAAAAGCAGTCAAAGCGGCGACGCAAGCGCCGCCCCAAATCCCGCCTCGACAGAAATAGCGATCACACAGACCCAGCGCTGGAGCAGGGCGAACCGCTGCCGGACAACGGCAATCCGGATAATCAAACCGAACAAACAAATCCTATCAAGGATAATGGTCCGGACGACAACGCCGGACAAACACCCGGAGCAACAGACCGCCCGTAAAAGGCTTGTTGCCACCGCGAGGAGCCTGAAAAAGCAAAAACAAAGGCTCAAGGCCGCGCAAGACACACTCCAATTCAGATGGAGTAAAATACTCAGCACTGCATCAAGGTACAGCGACAATCGCCCCTCCAAAAGCTACCCAAAGCGGAAGCTGCTACCCGAATTCGATGAGGAGGCCTCAGAACCCCCACAACCAAATATCAAAGCAGCCACCAGGTCGGATAGACGACCCCTCTACCAACACAGATCGACATACAACGCCGCTCACAATACAATACGCGACCCATGTGAGGGCTCGCACCCAAAGGACGGCGCAACAAGATCCATCTATGGACTACGCAAGCGCGCCCCAGCATACAATGCAACACAACAAACATCCGAACAACGCGGTACACCCAGCTACAGGGGTGGCGCACACCCCCTATGTTTCACTGATGAGGTGCTGGACCATGAATTTCCAGAGGGATTCAAGCCCGTAAACATAGAGGCATACGACAGAACAACAGACCCTGGGGTCTGGATTGAGGACTACATCCTTCATATCCATATGGCTCGAGGAGATGATCTCCATGCCATCAAGTACCTACCCCTCAAGCTCAAAGGGCCAGCTCGTCACTGGCTCAAAGTCCTACCCGAAAGCTCCATTGGAAGTTGGGAAGAGCTCGAAGACGCCTTTCGGGCAAATTTTCAAGGGACTTATGTCCGACCTCCGGATGCGGATGATTTGAGTCATATAACTCAATAGCCCGGAGAGTCAGCCCGAAAGCTTTGGAACATGTTTCTTACTAAAAAGAACCAGATTGTCGACTGTCCGGACGCCGAAGCCTTGGCAGCTTTCAAGCATAGCGTCCGTGACAAATGGCTCGCCAGACACCTCGGCCAAAATAAGCCGAGAACGATGGCCGCACTAACAAACCTCATGACCCGCTTTTGCGCGGGTGAGGACAGCTGGCTAGCCAGATGCAGCACCAGCGACCCCCGTACATCTGAAGTTAGAGATGGAAACAGGAAATCACAGCGCAACAGCAATAACAAACGCCGGAATGCCGGATTCAAAAACTCTCGGCCAGGTCAAAAGCCGCCCCCTAAAGGCACCAGGGATGAATTGTCCAGCCTCAACAAAATTCTGGACCAAGTATGTCAGATTCATAGTACCCCTGGTAAACCTGCTAATCATACCCACAGAGAATGTTGGGTATTCAAGCAGTCCGGCAAGCTCAACGCCGTACACAAGGGGGAGGATACACCAAGTGAAGACGAGGACGAGCCCCCCAAGCAAGACACGGGGGAACAAAAGAAATTTCCACCAGAAGTCAAAACAGTAAACGTGTTACACGTAATCAAGGGAAAAAACAATGCAGCACTCTCAGGAAAATATACCCAAGTGCCTGTCACCACGAAGTCCTGCCACTGGTCATCTGAACCGATCACTTTCGACCATCGCGATTACTCAGCAAGTATCCGACACGCAGGATGGGATGCCCTAGTACTAGACCCAGTAATTGGCGGATATCACTTCACAAGAGTCCTGATGGACAGCGGCAGTAGCCTAAACCTAATATATCAGGATACAATCCGCGGGATGGGGTTAGATCCAACACAAATTCGCCATAGCAATACTACCTTTAAAGGAGTAACGCTGGGCCCAAGGGCTCGTTGTACGGGCTCCCTCCTAATACAAGTTATATTTGGCTCCCCCGATAACTTCCGTCGTGAGCATTTATCTTTCCACATCGCTCCGTTTCAAAGTGGCTATCAAGCACTGCTCGGACGCGAAGCTTTCTCTCGCTTTAATGCAATACCACACTACGCCTCCTCACACTCAAGATGCCCGGTCCACGTGGCATCATTACAATGCACGGAAATATCAAGCGATCTCTGCGCGCCGAAGTGAGTGAGGCTGCCTTGGCAGCCGCACACTAAAGGTGCCCGGACAAGCGAAAGCATCCAATAGGTCGTCAAGACCTCAGATATAACTAATCAAGTCCGGCACCGTTATTTATACGGAATAAGTGGTTACACCCCTATTTGTCAATACAAGGGACTCAACGCTCATAGAGAAGTGGCAATTTCTTATCATCTTGAAATATACATGGTTTCTTTAACAACTATATTTTTGCACGACGACTTTTTCACTTAACTTCTTCTCTTTTACAGACGATCATCGTGCTACACCCGTCCATGATACGGCACAATGGAGACATAGGCGCAGACGTGCAGCAGGGACCCGCTCCAAGGATTCTTTTTAGATTAAGACCCTGCGTAAACTTTTTTTTAATGTCTCTTGTTGATACATATCCACCATTGAGAAGGATGCTGACGTCTTGGCATGTTGCCACGCCAGAACAATGCACGTACATGGACACACGGGGCTTCTCACAAAGGCCACTATTTAGGCCCGATTTATACCACAAAGACCGAATACCTTAGGGAGTATTCGGCGTCGCGAGTTTGGCCCTATATGCATAAGCTCCGAATCATTGTCTTTGGTCAAATGTTGGGTTTGCCCAGCTCCTGTGTTTTGGTGCCTTACGTTCCACCTTGCCGGCTAAGGTAGTACCAGGAGAACTACTGCGATTGTGCCCTGGTTCATCCGGACGAGCACCTCAGTAGAGAAAGCCGAAAGCTGACTGTCATGATATAGCGTGAGACTGGTCAACCACTCGATGACCTGTGGGAATGTTAGAATTCCTCCTCCTTAACGAAGGGCCGTTTCCCGGCCAGGCATGTACGCACCCCGATATCGGGAGAGTGCGGAGCCACCAGGGGCTATCTAGTAGCCCCACTGTCAAACTCCTATGGCTAAGTGAAAGTGCTAAAGCATTATAGTCCGGTTGCCTCGCTCGCTCCGCTATCACCTCCTTAATAGGACCAAGACGTTGGGTTAAGTGTGAATGCGTGTTTTTGCGAGCACCTCCGCATTATATGCGTGAGGGTTGAAGCCGACGGCTGCAATCTTTCAGGTTATACACATGTATACATAAACGGCCGCCCAGGAGGCATCATATTACTTTCAGGCAAAAGTATAAAAATAGCCTTATAAAAATTTATAAAAGCATTTCGCTTACAATGAGATTACATATCACTCAAACATAATATTTTTTGAGCACTGGGTCTCTATCAAACAGGTACCCTCAAGAACTTCTTCAAAGTAGTGCTCGGCAGCCTTTCGACCTATAGTCGAATCCCGCGTTGCAACATTGGTAGCATCCATCTCTGCCCAATATGCCTTAACACGGGCAAAGGCCATCCATGCGCCCTCTATGCACGCCGACCTCCTCATCGCATCAATGCGCGACACCACATCAAGGACCTGCTGCACCAAGCTGAAATAGTTGTTCGGTTTTAACCTTCCCGGCCACAACTGATCCACAACAGACCTCATAGAGAGTCCGGACAACCTGTTTAGTTCGGCCCATTTGGCTAATTGGTCGGTCAATGAAAGTGGACGCTCGGGAGAATGGAATTGTCTCCAAAACAGCCGGTCTACTCCATGATCTGTCTGACCCTGGAAGTACTTGGCCGCATCGGCAGCGCTCGCCGCCAAATCCATATACACATCCTCCGAACTCCATAGCCGATCTAGAGGGGCATACCATGGATCTCCAAATTTCCTCCGCAACATAAAGGATTTCCCAGCTACAATATCCCCGGCTTCCCGCAGCTCCTCCTTCTTTGCCCTCATAGCAGAGTGGAGATCCTTTTTTTGTCGCAGCAGCCTTTTCAATGTCCGATGCCTTCGCTTGGTTTTCTTTTTCAAGAACCCGACAATGGTCGGCGGCGGCTTTTAATTCTATAGCCATCTTGGCCATCTTGTCTCGGGTCTCGCCATGCACGGCCTTCTCGGCTTGCAACTCTTCGGCCGCCTTCACAGCAGCCGCATTGCCTAACCTCGCTTGTTCCTTGGCTCGGGCAAGTTCTGCCCGCAAGGCTTCAACAGTGGCAGTTCCATCTGCAGTCACAACATATTCAAGATACTGGCATCATGCTGCTCTTCCTATTGTGGCATTTACCAGATAATGACACTTACCCTGTGCCTCGTCAAGCCTTTTGTTAACAAGCTCAATGTCGGCGTCTGCCGCATCCAACTGCCGTTCTAAATGGGCAAACTCGCTAGTCCGGCTAGCCACCGGAGCTTCCATCACCTGCACATAGAGGCAGTATGGTTATTACCTAGGAATATGATCCTCTATTCGTCGTCGTTTCTGACAACAACCAGAGTCTCAGGGGCTACTATCTACACATGGCACACCTAGCATGTGCAGGACTATCATACATTCTTTTACGTACCTCAAAGCCTGTCAGTAGACTCATAAAAGCTTCATGCAATCCGCTTTCGACGGATTATATTCTCTCCATCACCGTATTCATCAGCACACTGTGTTCATCTGAGATGGCCGCTCGCCCCACCAACTCCCTCAGAACATCCGATCGCACACTAGACGGTGTCGGACTCTTTTGTCTGCTCTGTTCTGGAGCCGGACATTGGGAGCTTCGGGGGTCAATGGGATTATCTTCTGGCCTCACCGGACTCGGAGAGGCCCTCCACGACGACACTTCAGGGTCGCCCACTTCCGGAGCGGAGCAGTCCGGAGGAGGCGTTTTGCTCTCCATCATCTCTGGAAGAAGATCCCCCGAAGATGAGCTCATTTGAGATGGGCTAAGGCCCGAACTGCAAAATATATGCGGTGGTTATTTTCTCAGAAGAAAAAGATGGTATATCTGTACTATTAAAAGTATTTTGGGTCACTTACGACTCGCGGGAAAATTGATCCCCCCGCGGACTTTGCGCGGCAACGGCGCCCCTCGAGGTAGGACCCTCTATGGGAGACTTCTTCTCCCGTTTGGAAGCTTCGGCTTCCGAATCCCTGGGCGCAGTCCTTTTCCTCTTCTGGTCGTCTTCCTTCATGGAGACGCTCGCTCCCTCGGCTAGAATGGGCAGCATTGGGGGCCCGCGCCCGCCCGCATTATCCTCCACAATATCTTCCTTCAAGGGCTCCAGGCAAGGTGCGGTCTGGAGCATCTTTTACAATACCGGATTTTCCAAACCCTCAGGGAGGGGGCCGAACACCGAATCAACTTCGCCTTTGTTAGCCAGTCCTGGTCAAAAAGCGAACTTTCAGAAATAACTTCGTAACAAAGGAGAGATAGTATGCTCGGCCGGAAGATGCCTTACCTGTTCGGCGGCGCGGTTACTACTCAGGCCCATGTCCTCGGTGATTTCCGGACACTCCACCTGAGGTCCGAAGAATGACTTGTACATCTCCTCGTGCGTCAGGCCGAGGAAATTTTGAATGGCACGCGGTCCCTCGGGATTGAACTCCCACAGGCGAAGAGGCCGGCGTTTACAAGGCTGGACTTGACGAACCAGCATAACCTGTATTACCGCAACCAAACTAAAATCTCCATTGAAGAGATCTCGAATGCAACTTTGTAGTATAGGCACGTCCTTGGCTGGCCCCCAGCTCAGACCTCTACTGATCCATGAAATCAGCTATGGCGGGGGGCCCGAGCGGAAAACAGGGGGGCCGACCACTTGGCACTTCTAGGAGCCGTGATGTAGAACCACTCATGTTGCCACAGTTCAGACACCTCTGGGATGGAACCTTTGGGCCACAGAGCTCCCGTCATCTTGCATATTGAGGCACCTCCACACGCTGCATGTTGCCCCTCGACCATCTTCGGCTTCACTTCAAAGGTCTTGAGCCATAGGCCAAAGTGAGGGGTAACCCGGAGGAAGGCCTCGCACACGACAATAAATGTCGTGATATGAAGAAAGGAGTCCGGAGCTAGATCATGAAAGTCTAGCCCGTAGTAAAAGATCAAACCCCTTACGAAAGGATCCAGAGCAAGGCCTAGACCTCGGAGGAAGTGGGAGACGAACACGATGTTCTCGTTGGGTTCAGGGGTGGGGACGGCCTGCCCTCGGGGAGGCAGCCAATGCAAAATCTTGGCGGTCAGATATCTGGCCTCCCTCAACTTTTTGATGTCTTCTTCCGTGACGGAGGAAGGCACCCATCGGCCTTGAAGGCTAGATCCGGACATGACTGAAGGTTCAGAGCACCTGACCTGAACTTCGGGCGTTCGAGCTTGAGGTGGGGGAAGGATTCGATTGAGCACGGGAGGGAAAAATAAAAGCCTTGTCCCCTTTATAAAGAGGGTGAATATCAAGCGTCCTCTCCGTGTCCGTTTGGACTTGCCTATAATCTTGGAGTCCTAGAAGCGATTGGGTTACCCACGCCCGTATTGATGAGAATCCCGGGATAAGGGGACATGATCTCTGCTTTAACAAGACGTGCCAAGGAAACCGCCTCGCATGACGCGCTGAGGTGGGATAATGAAATGACTCGGATAAAGGCTTGACCGTGGTGTGACACGCTACGGAATACGTTAGCAGATTAGATTGGTGTAAATATTATTCTCTCTATGGCGATATGTGGAAACTTATTTTGCAGAGCCGAACACTATCTTCGTGTTCAAAATCTTCTATGAAGTACTTGGAGGAGGAACCCGCCTTGCAATGCGGAAGACAATCTGCGCGCCGGACTCGTCATCATTGAAGCCTGGTTCAGGGGCTACTGAGGGAGTCCTGGATTAGGGGGTGTTCGGATAGCTGGACTATACCTTCAGCCGGACTCCTGGACTATGAAGATACAAGATTGAAGACTCCGTCCCGTGTCCGGAAGGGACTTTCCTTGGCGTGGAAGGCAAGCTTGGCGATACGGATATGAAGATCTCCTACCATTGTAACCGACTTTGTGTAACCCTAACCCTCTCCGGTGTCTATATAAACCGGAGGGTTTTAGTCCGTAGGACAACATACACATCAACAATCATACCATAGGCTAGCTTCTAGGGTTTAGCCTCCTCGATCTCGTGGTAGATCTACTCTTGTACTACCCATATCATCAATATTAATCAAGCAGGACGTAGGGTTTTACCTCCATTGAGAGGGCCCGAACCTGGGTAAAACTCCGTGTCCCTTGCCTCCTATTACCATCCGGCCTAGATGCACAGATCGGGACCCCCTACCCGAGATCTGCCAGTTTTGACACCGACAGCGTCATTCTGGCAAACCCAGATAAGGATAACTTCCTCGTGTCTTACTTTCCCGAGTAAGTCATCCCTTAACCGCCTCGAAACAAATGAGTTCTTAGATTTCGATCATTCTATCTTTTTTCTAATATTCCGTGTTCTGTGCAGTGACACACATTGCACACTCATCCTCTGAAGCCCGAAATATTCCATGGCCATGTATTTCGACCCGAACCGTGACTCCAAGATAGACTACACAAATATCAAGAAAGTTCTTGATGATGTTCTCCCCGGCTACGCCAAATCTGGAGGCACCTTCACCAGGCCAGTTCGTAGGTACGACAGGCACGTGTTCGCCCACAATACTAAGTTCTGCTGCGTCAAGCAGCCGCCTGGCGGTCAGAAGGATGCCTACCACGCCCTCCATCACATGCGGGCGATCGTACGGGACCATCATCACCTTCTGCTACCAGATAATCTCAAAGATTGCGCCGCGAGCTTGTCGGCAATCCAGGACGCGGACACCAGACAAGAATTCTTTCGCATCCAGTCAGAGTTTGCGGAAATCATCCATCAAGATGTCCTTCATACCTCGGGGCAGTTCTACGTCATATATCAACCATCCAACAGTGAGATAGACACAACGCTACAAATGCAGGCTGACAACGCCCGTGATTTCATGACCATCACGATAGACGGCGGCTTCATCCACGCTCCGGTCCCATGAGTCGAGTCGAAAGTAGTGATGCTATGTGTAGTTCTGAAACATTGATTGGCTCATGTTGTAATTAAACTTTAATGAATTGTATGTATCTTTGGTTTGGACAGTCGTTCAACTTAGATGTAATCGATGCTATTTATTAGTAGGACCATGAATCGTGCGATTAATGTCTTGGTTTTCTCTTCCGATCCTTTTGTTGCATACTTATATATTGCTTATGTATTGTCTGTTGTTTGGCTTGTGCATAGAGATGCCGTCGTATGCCGTGTACAAGGGTAAGGTTCCCGGAGTCTACGATGACTGGGAGGAGTGTCGGAGACAGGTTCACTATTTCAGCGGTAACAGTTACAAAGGGTACACCACTAGGGCGGAGGTGGAATCTAGATACGCCCGCTATCTAGCGGGGGAGAGGAGGGAGCGTTGGAGGAACAGGATGAAGACCAGTTTCATCGCGATGATGCTCATCGTGATGACCGCAGCTCTCTTCTATGTGATGGTAGTTTAGATGATCGATATCGACTTGTAATGTAAAGACGAACTCGCTACTCGCGGTCTCGAGACTTGTAATGTTTTATCTTTGTTTGGTCTTTTGAATTCGGAGACTAATATGATGAATTGTATTCGGAGACTAATCTTCTATTGTATTCGATGAATCTGCTGTTGCTGTGTGCTGCTGTCTATATTCTGTCCAATAATATATTTTGTAACCTGTGCAAAAATCAAAAAAGTAAAAAACCTAATATTCATACTAATGGCGCATCACCTCAAAGTGCACCATTAGTATGCCAAAGGATACTAATGGCGCATCACTACACAGTGCGCCATTAGTATGCCAAAGGATACTAATGGTGCATCACCCCACAGTGCGCCATTGGTATGCCAAAGCAGGGTAAATATGGCCCCCTGGGAGGCATACTAATGGCGCATGGTGGTCCATACTAATGGCGCACGGCGTGGTGTGCCATTAGTAAAAAATACTAGTGGCGTGGTACTAGTGGCGCACCAGTAGTGCGCCATTAGTAGGCAAAACTGGTGCGCCACTAGTAGGCCTTTTCCTAGTAGTGTAATATGCAAGATTTACACAAAGAGGGAGAATGTTGGCATCTAGAAAAGCTATGTCAGAGTTACCTATTCTGCACATCTCCAAATGAGCTAAAAAATTACGGAGAATTGTTTCGAAATATATGATGGATATTGGAGCAAATAACCACTAGAGGGGGCCCACCAGGTGGGCACAACCCACCTGGGCATGCCAGGGAGCCCAGGCGCGCCCTGGTGGGTTGTGCGCTCGTTGGCCCACCTCCGGTGCCCCTCTTCTGGTATTTAAGTCATTTTGACCTAGAGAAAAATAAGGAGAGGACTTTCGGGATGAAGCGTCGCCGCCTCGAGGCGGAACTTGGGCAGGAGCACTTTTGCCCTTCGGCTGAGCGATTCCGCCGGGGGAACTTCCCTCCCGAAGGGGAAAATCATCGCCACCATCATCACCACAACTCTCCCATCTTGGGGAGGGCAATCTCCATCAATATCTTCAACAACACTATCTTCTCTCAAACCCTAGTTCATCTCTTGTGTTCAATCTTTGTACCGGACCTTAGATTGGTGCTTGTGGGTGACTAGTAGTGTTGATTACATCTTGTAGTTGATTACTATATGGTTTATTTTGTGAAAGATTATATGTTCAGATCCATTATGCTATTTAATACCCCTTTGATCTTGAGCATGATTTTTATTTTGAGTAGTTACTTTTGTTCTTGAGGTCACGGGAGAAATCTTGAAGTAATCATGTAAACTTGATATGTGTTTGATATTATGATGGTATGCATGTTGTGATTCCCTTAGTGGTGTCATGCGAACGTCAACTACATGATACTTCATCATATTTGGGCCTAAGGGAATGCATTGAGGAGTAGTTATTAGATGATGGGTTGCTAGTGTGACAAAAGCTTAAACCCTAATTTATGCGCTATTTCATAAGGGACCGATTTGGATCCAAAAGTTTAATGCTATGGTTAGTTTTTATCTAATACTTTTCTTGTAGTTGCGGATGCTTAAGAGGGGGTTAATCATAAGTAGGAGGCTTGTTCAAGTAAGAACAACACCTAAGCACCGGTTCACCCACATATCAAATTATCAAAGTAGCGAACACAAATAGAACCAACATGATGAAAGTGACTAGATGAAATTCCCGTGTACTGATAACCCACAAGTATAGGGGATCGCAACAGTTTTCGAGAGTAGAGTATTCAATCCAAATTTATTGATTCAACACAAGGGGAGCCAAAGAATATTCTCAAGGATTAGCAGCTGAGTTTTCAATTCAACCACACCTAAAAGACTTAATATCTGCAACAAAATATTTAGTAGCAAAGTAGTATGGAAGTAACGGTAACAGTGGAAAAAGTAACAGTAGCAATTTTGTAGCAATCGTAACAGTGGCAACGGAAAAGTAAAGTAGCAAAGATCAATATGAAATGAGCTCGTGGGAAAAGGATCAATGATGGATAATTATGTCGGATGGCATTCATCATGCAACAGTTATAACATAGGGTGACACAGAACTAGCTCCAATTCATCAATATAATGTAGGCATGTATTCTGAATATAGTCATACGTGCTTATGGAGAAGAACTTGCATGTCATCTTTTGTCCTACCCTCCCGTTGTAGCGGGGTCCTATTGGAAACTAAGGGATATTAAGGCCTCCTTTTAATGGAGTACCGAATCAAAGCATTAGCACTTAGTGAAGAACTCCTCAAACTACGGCCATCACCTGGAAGTGTCCCGACTATTGTCACTTCGGGGTTGCCGGATCATAACACATAGTAGGTGACTATAACTTGCAAGATAGGATCAAGAAAAAAATATATTCATGAAAACATAATAGGTTCAGATCTAAAATCATGGCACTCAGGCCCTAATGACAAGCATTAGGCATAGCAAAGTCATAGAAACATCAATCTTAGAACATAGTGGAGATTAAACCCTAACAAAACTAACTCGATTACATGGTAAATCTCATACAAACCATCACGGTCCAGCCAGCCTACGATGGAATTACTCACGCACGATGGTGAGCATCATGAATTTGGTGATGGAGGATGGTTGATGATGACGATGGCGATGGATTCCCCTCTTCGGAGCCCAAAACGGACTCCAGATCTGCCCTCCCGAGGAAGAACAGGGCTCGGCATCGGCTCTGTATCGTAAAACACGATGAATCCTTCTCTCTGGGTTTTTTCTTCCCGGATGCGAATATATGGAGTTGGAGTTGAGGTCGGTGGAGGTCCAGGGGGCCCACAAGGACAGAGGGCGCGCCCCAGGGGGTGGGCGCGCCCCCACCCTTGTGGCCAGGGTGTGGACCCCCTTCGGTTGATTCTTTCTCCAATATTTTTTATTTATTCCAAAACTTATCTCCGTGAAGTTTTAGGTCATTCCGAGAACTTTTATTTCTGCACAAAAATAACACCATGGCAATTCTGCTGAAAACAGCGTCTGTCCGGGTTAGTTTTATTCAAATCATGCAAGTTAGAGTCCAAAACAAGGGCAAAAGAGTTTGGAAAAGTAGATACGATGAAGACGTATCAACTCCCCCAAGCTTAACCCATTGCTTGTCCTCAAGCAATTCAGTTGACAAACTGAAAGTGATAAAGAAAAAAAATTTACAAACTCGGTTTGATCTTGTTGTTGCAAATATGTAAAGTCGGCATTCAAGTTTTAAGCAAAGATTATGAACTAACCATATTCACAATAACATCTAGGTCTCACATTTACTCATATCAATGGCATAATCAACTAGTGAGCAATAATAATGAATCTCGGATGACAACACTTTTTTAAAACAATCACAATATGATATAACAAGATGGTATCTCGCTAGCCCTTTCTGAGACCGCAAAAAATAAATGCAGAGCACCCCTGAAGATCAAGGACTGACTAGACATTGTAATTCATGGTAAAAGAGATCTAGTCACAGGCATACTCAATATAAATTAATAACAATGCATACAAATGACAGTGGTGCTCTCTAACTGGTGTTTTTTATAAGAGGATGATGACTCGACAATAAAAGTAAATAGATAGGCCCTTCGCAGAGGGAAGTAGGGATTTGCAGAGGTGCCAAAGCTCGAGTTTTGAAATAGAGATAAATAATATTTTGAGCGGCATGCTTTCATTGTCGACATAACAACCAAGAGATCTCGGTATCTTCCATACTACATACATTATAGGAGGTTCCCAAGCAGAATGGTAAAGTTTATACTCCCCCACCACCAACAAGCACATCCCATGGCTGGTCTGAAATAACGGGTACCGTCCAACTAACAACAGTCCTGGGGGATTTTTGTTTGCAATTATTTTGATTTGATTTGAGTATGGGACTAGGCATCCCGGTTACCGGCCATTTTCTTGTGAATGATGAGCAGAGTCGACTCAACATGAGAATAACCCACCTAGCATGGAAGATATTGACAGCTCTAGTTGGTACATGAGTGATTCGAGCATACAAAACAGATTATCATTTCAAGGTTTAGAGTTTGGCACATGCAAATTTACTTGGAACGGCAGGTAAATACCTCATAAAGAAAGGTATGGTGGACTCATATGGAACAACTTTGGGTTTATGGAAGTGGATGCACAAGCAGTATTCCCGCTTAGTACAAGTGAAGTCTAGAAAAAGACTGGGGAGCGACCAACTAGAGAGCGACAACAGTCATAAACATGCATTGAGATTAACCAACATTGAGTGCAAGCATTAGTAGGATATAAATCACCATGAACATAAATATCGTGGAGGCTATGTTGATTTTGTTTCAACTACATGCGTGAACATGTGCCAAGTCAAGCCACTCGAATCATTCAAAGGAGGATACCACCCTATCATAACACATCACAGCCATTTTAATTCTCATGTTGGCACACAAGGTAAACCATTATAAACTCCTAGCTAATTAAGCATGGCATGAGTAACTATAATCTCTCATTGTCATTGCAAACATGTTTCATTCATAATAGGCCAAATCAGGAACGATGAACTAATCATATTTACAAAAACAAGATAGGTCGAGTTCATACCAGCTTTTCCTCATCTCAATCATTTCATCATATATCATCATTATTGCCTTTCACTTGCACGACCGAACGGCGTGGATAATAATAATAGTGCACGTGCATTGGACTAAGCTGGAATCTGCAAACATTAATTCAAAGGAGAAGACAAGGTAATATGGGCTCTTTGTTAGATCAACAATAATGCATATGAGAGTCACTCAACATTTTCATCGTGGCCTTCTCCTCTCAACCCCCAAATAAAAGAAAAGAATTTCAAAGAAACACACTGAAATGTTTTTGGAGTTTTTGTTTTTCTGAAGAAAGTAAAACAAGAACGAGAAAAACTATTTACATGGGAAAGCTCCCAACAAGAAAAAGAAGAACGAGAAATCTTTTTGGATTTTCTTTTAATACTACAACTAAGCATGGAAAGTAAACTAACTACAACTAATTTTTTTGGTTTTTCTTAAGGTTTTTCAAACACACAAGAAGAAAGCAGGAAAAATAAATAAACTAAGATGGATAATACAATGAAAAAGTATAAACACCGATAACTGAAATGAGTGTGTGGACATGAATGTAATGTCGATGAGAAATACATACTCCCCCAAGCTTAGGCTTTTGGCCTAAGTTGGTCTACGACCACCACTGGCCCGGATGATATCTGAAATCATAGTTGGGGTCGTATTGTGCTGCGGCAGCTATCGCTTGGCGAGCTGCCTCCTGAAGGCGAGTGGCCTTCGCTGTTCTCTCATACTCGTTTGCCTCCTCTCTAGTTATAAAATATCTCCCATTTACTTGAAAGTTAAAGAAGGCAGGTGTCAGGACCCCGATTCCAAGTCACATCAATCTAGACGGTAACACCTCATATCACATTGCGGCCTCACGCATGGTATCCCCACGGGTGTCGCCTTACCATGGCCCGGGACCGTTTGCGCCTTTTGGCTCACGTATATGATAGTGTCGCTAGCATCCATATGACAGAGAACCCGGGCCAACATGGCTAGTCGTGAACCCAAAGCGGCACAGACCTATGGAGACAGGCATACGTGAATCACATCGAGCATGTCGGTCATCAACGTGTGAATCCGGGCTGTAGCACTGGGCTAACAGGACTCCGGGGAACCCGGGCTGTAGCAGGCTAGGCAGGACTCCAGAAGTCACCGCGTGACATTTCCCCGAAGGGACAGACATAGGAACAAAGTGAAACACATGCCAGCCAGTCAAGTGTCCCAAGCAGTAGTGCTGGGCTAGCAGGACTCCGGTGAACCGGGCTGTAGCGGACTACTATGGTTTGAGGAACACTAGACTACATTTCCCCATAAGAAAGGCTGCCAAGGATAAACAACTAGATTGTCGGATCCCACTCATACCAAGCATTTCAATCATACACACAATATGCCCGATATGAGTACATACAACATGGCATCACAACAAAACTCTACAACTCAAGTACTTTATTTAAAAAGGCTCCGAGGAGCCATACATAACATATTCATACAGGTAGGGGTCACACGACCCGACACTCAAGTCATACAATCATACAAGCACATGCGGAAGCAACTAGTCTGAGTACAGACACTAGAAAGAAAGAAGGCTTCTCGAAGCCTGTCTATCTACATAGGGCCCTCCATGGCCAGGATCACCACCTGGGTGGCTAGTCACTCGTCGACATCAAGGTCTACATAGAACCCATCGGAGGGGGCGGTGTTGTCGTCTGAAAACAGTAATTAAGCAAATATGAGTACAAAGGTACTCAGCAAGTCTTACATCAGAACCTACTATACATGCTCATTCTCAAGAAGGTGGTGGAGTTATTGCAGCAAGCCAGCTTTGACTCTTGGCTAAGCTATCCTACGAGACTCCACTAGTAAAATAGTTTTCGCACACGAGTCCGCTAATCACCAACACAATACTCCACCGGGGATCCTCCCTCATCATCCTACGAGAGGGCCATCCTCGGTACTCACACTTATCTTGAGTCTTTTAGTAGTATCCATTAACTTATCTATGAACTGTATAGGCAACCAAGTAGTCCTTTACCGCGGACGCGGCTATTCGAATAGATGATGTTAACCCTGCAGGGGTGTACTTCTTCATACACGCTTTCACCACTTACCGCCGTTTACACGACATGTACTCGGCAACCTTCAAGCGGAAGCCCAACGAGGGTGTCGGCCACGGCCTACCTAAACACTCAAGTCTCTAGTCCAGGTTTATCGCCTATCCAGGTTCCATCCGCAGGGAGTCCGGCCGAGGTTTCCACATACGGCCCCGAACGATGTGAACAGGGTCCCGAGACGCCAAACGGGCGCCCGGCATACCCGACCATGGTGTATCTACCGCAACATAGCCCACCGCTAGGGTCAGTGCTACGCACGGCCGCCAACACATAACCTACAAACACCAGAAACTAATTGCAACTCCTGGACAGAGTACTAGGGTGATTAAGAAGCCGAGAGGGTCC
Source organism: Triticum aestivum (assembly GCF_018294505.1). Taxonomy (NCBI): domain Eukaryota; kingdom Viridiplantae; phylum Streptophyta; class Magnoliopsida; order Poales; family Poaceae; genus Triticum; species Triticum aestivum. Next base: position 87,523,458 of record NC_057800.1, read on the forward strand.
ATTGGTTTCGGGCCCAATGTATGGTAGTAACTGAATCTTAAATCACACATACAGATCTCAGTTCTTAGGGACGACCTCAATGAAACAACCCACCATGTACTCCTACATGGCCTCTCATCGATACCTTTACCAAAACATGTTCAACACATCCCTCACATTACCGACATAATCATTTCACTCTAGCCCATCACCCAGATGAACCAGACCTGACACAACTCTAAGCATAGCAGGCATAACAAGGTAGGAAACACAAACATGGCTCAATCAACTCCTACACATGCTAGTGGGTTTCATCTAGTTACTATGGCAATGACAGGTCATGCAGAGGATAAGGGTTCAACTACCGTAGCACACAGCAGTTTGAAACGATGTTGTCTTAATGCAGTAAATGAGAGCAGAGGCGAGAACATGGGATTGTATTGATATGATCAATGGGTCTGCTTGCCTGATGTAGTGGTAGTAGGGTACTGCCCTTCAGTTGGATACTCGGAGATATCCTCGGAGGCAGAACCTACCACGAAGGACACACAACACATAATCAACACATGAGAATATGCACCAATATGATGCATGCTATGACATGGCAAAATGATGTGTCCTGCCTAATGCAGTGTGAAACAAGTTGAAATTGGGTCCATTCGAACCAAAGATTCAAATGAAGGTTAAAGTTCTTATGCATAAAAAGTGTATTAGCTTGTTTCACCTAAAAAGCAAGGTTAAAGTGGTTTGTCATGCATGAGACCATTACAGATGGATATATTGAATTTTTCTGATCATTTTTCATATATAATTTGTTTAATTTGGAGCTATGGTTGATTTTCTATGATTTTTAGAAGTTTTGGCTATTTTCTGGAATTTCCTATATAAAAATAAATCCAGAAAAAGAATAATTGCATCAGCACTGCGTCACTGTGACGTCAGCGAGTCAAAGGCGCCAAAGCCAGTCAAACCTGACTGGTGGGCCCTGTCTGTCAGTGACTCAGCTAACTAACAGGATTAAATTAGTACTAATTAACTGTCATTGGGGCCTGGACCCACATGTCAGCGTCCTAAACTAACTAAAATTAGTTAACACTAATTCTAAACTAATTAACAGGTCGGCCCCACCTGTCATAGGCTCAGGGGGAAGTCAACCTGGGCCCACATGTCAGTCCATGGTCAAAACATGGTCAACTCGCCGGCGGCTTGACGCTGGCGACGACAGACACGACGGAGGGGCTCCGGTTTTGCCCATAGTCGACCTAATCGACTGCGGTTTGGTCCTACGAGTAGCTGGGGGCAAGCCGCGGCGTTTGGTGGTGGAACTGGAGCTCGGGGAGGCCGGAAACGACGCTGACGACGAGTTTGGCGGCGGCCGGAGCTCGGGCGTGCACGAAAACAGTGTTAGGAGGCACGGAAGGGGGCGCAGAGGGGTGCTACGGCCTCCTGGGGGTGCACTGAGCACGGTGACACGCTCAACTGCGGCTATAGGTGACGGTGGCCACGGCGGCGGCATGGCCGGCGGAGCCAAGCTCCCGGCCGTGATGGCCAACGGGGTTAGGGGTAGCTAGGGTGACGTGGCTAGGGGGAGAAGGAAGAGAAGCTCACAGGGAGTGCAGGGGTGGCCTCGGCGTGCTCGGGGAAGCACCGGAGCGAGCGGAGCGGCAAGGAGGATCTCCGGCGACCGAGGTTGAAGACGAGCTCGATGAAGACGCTCGGGGGCCTCCGGCAGGGCGTGGCTCGGTGGGACGGTCGAGGAGGGAGTGGCGGAGCTTCAGGACACGGTGGAGCGGCGCGTTGACGACGGTGGGCATGGTTACGGCGGTGGAACGGCGGCGGCTGCGTTGGCCATGGCGGAGGGGAGCGAGGGAGAGAGGTAGGGGGGAATGGGCGTGTCCAGGGGGTTCGGTGCGCGACGTGGAGGCGTGGCGAGGCATCACGCTGGCGCGGGCGACGGCAGGCAAGCAGAGAGGTGGCGTGGCGAGCTCCTGTGCTCGCTGTCGAGCACCTGCTCGCCTCGCTGGCTAGGCGAAGCAGCTGTGTGGAGCGGCTGCTGGGCCGGGCCAGCTAGGTGGGCCGGCTGGGGGGGCTTCCAGGTAAGCTCTAACTCTCTCTCTCTCTTTTCTGCTTTGCTTTTATTTATTTCCTGCTATGTGTATTGAAATAGAATAAATACTATTTCATTTCCAAAAACTCTGGAAATATTCAAAGGCACATTTGGGAATATTCTCAACTGCCTAAAAATGCTTCCAAGATTATTTGAGCACTTTAAAATATTTATAGCATTTAAAATGCCCAAATTCAAATACATATGGCTTGTTCAAAAATCCAGAATGGCTCCATAAATTGCAAGACCATTTTTGGCAGAGGTTTTAGTCAAGACCAAAAATGGTGGGCTTTTATGAAGGGCATTTTGGGTTCATTGAAATTCCAATTGTTGGAAATTAGCATTTTCAGGGGGTGTTGGGGTTGATTTGGCCCCATTTCAAGTTTAAGAGAAATTTAAACATGATGCACCTGTTCATCCAATCCTAATGCATGACTAAAAGCAGGGATGTGACAGCAGGAGCAGGAAGGGTAACATATACGACACGCCGTCTGTCAAAGATTAGTCGATACTAGAGGAATTGTTCATTCCTCTTAAGAAACCGGTAGCGTACCATAGCCTCATAATCTAGAAAGGCAGGTGGCAACTCAATATCATACCCTCTTATGGGTATGCCCAAATAATTAGCTAAACGAGTTGCATTAATCCCACCAAAGTAAATCTCCATCTTTAGCATTAAGATGTAACCTCCTTGCAATAATAGCCCCCAAGTTATATCGCTTATCACCTAACACCGCACATTTGTGGACACTAAGATCTGGAATGCAAAGGTGGCTATGATCATGTTTACCATTAATGCATCTACCTACAAAGAGAGCAAAGTAATGTATGGCAGGAAAGTGAATGCTCCCTATGGTAGCTTGTGTGATATTTCTAGTTTCTCCAACGGTGATGCTAGCAAGGAAATCATTGTATTCAGATTTGTGGCTCACTAAGAAGACCCCATTGTGGAATTTTGCATGCATCACGCAAATCTTCTAGGTCCATGGTGTAAGATTCATCATAAAGATCAAACAGGACAGTATGAGTATTACGCTTAGATGAAAATTCAAACTTCTGCACAAAGGAATCAGTGAGGTAATAATATTGTAGGCACTTGTCTGATAAGAAGTCCTCAAGGCCGACATTTTGTACATATGCATAGAACTCATCCTTGAAACCTGCACGAACCATAAATTCATCCAATGGCCATTCACAAGGCTTCACTTGAGCTTCCCTTGGTGGTTCAAGGTCCGGCTCATGTATCGCGAGCCTAGGTGCTTGCTTCCTCGAAGAACCACCTTGATACATTCTCCTAGACATTTTTCTTCCTCTGAAAAATTAGTAAAATTTTTAGTGACTCAAAATCAAAGTGAACCAAACTCAACAAGATTGATAGAAACTACTCCTACAAGTGCCTAGAGGCTATATCATGCATCAAAACTACTTGGACCATATAAATTTGACATGCAAGCTCAAGAACAAGGTCACTACAGCAGAATTTTTTTGCAATAAATAAAGCACTAGAACAAAAACTAATTGGACCATTGGAGGAGTCACATACCGAAAACAATCCCCCAAAGCAGTTTTGTGAATGGGGCTTTGAGCCAGGAGATCAAAAATGGCAGCAAAGTGATCAAGAACACGAGTTTGAGCTATGGACTGATTTTTTCTGGAGGAAGACAAAGTGGATGGGTGCTAGAATAAGTGGAGGGGGCCCATGTGGGGCCCACAAGGTCGGGGGCGCGCCCTCCACCCTTATGGCCAGCTGGTGAGGCCCCCTGGTGTGTGTTCAGTGCCAAAAATTCTAGAATAATCTATAAAAAATCATACTAAATTTTCAGGGCATTTGGAGAACTTTTATTTTCGGGACATTTTTTATTGCATAGATAATTCAGAAAACAGACAGAAACTACTATTTTTGCTTTATTTATTCGAAATAACAGAAAGTAAAGGGTGGGTACGAAAAGTTGTGCCTTCTAAATTCATCCATCTCCTGCTCATCAAAAGGAATCCATTAACAAGGTTGATCAAGTCTTATTAGCAAACTTCTTCCGAATGACATGAAACTAGAGAACTTTTGAATAATAGTAGGTTACCTCAATGGGGATATGCATTTCCCCGACAATAAGAATATCATATTTCTTTTTGGCAGTAGGAAGAGGAAATTCAAAACCTCCAATAGTAATAGTTGAAAATTTTCCAATAGAATTGATACTATGAACTTGAGGTTGTTTCTTTAGAAAGTGTACCATATGCTCATTACCATTAACATGAAAAGTGACATTGCCTTTGTTGCAATCAATAACAGCCCCTGCAGTATTCAAAAAGGGTCTACCAAGGATAATCAACATACTATCATCCTCGGGAATATCAAGAATGACAAAGTCCGTTCAGATAGTAACGTTTGCAACCACAACAGGCACATCCTCACAAATATCGATGGGTATAGCAGTTGATTTATCAACCATTTGCAAAGAAATTTCAGTAGGTGTCAACTTATTCAATTCAAGTCTACGATATAAAGAGAAAGGCATAACACTAACACCGGCTCCAAGATCGCATAAAGCAGTTTTAACATAGTTTCTTTTAATGGAGCATGGTATAGTTGGTACCCCTGGATCTCCCAGTTTCTTTCGTATTCCACCCTTAAAAGTATAATTAGCAAGCATGGTGGAAATTTCAGCTTCATGTATCTTTATTTTATTAGTAACAATATCTTTCATATACTTAGCATAAGGTTGCATTTTAAGCATATCAGTCAAACACATACACAAAAAGATAGGGCTAATCATTTCAACAAAGTGCTCAAAATCCTCATCATCCTTTTTCTTGGATGGCTTAGGAGGAAAGGGCATGGGTTTCTGAACCCATGTTCTCTTTCTTTACCATGTTTCCTAGCAACAAAGTCTCTCTTATCATAACGTTGATTCTTTGATTGTGGGTTATCAAGATCAACAGCACATTCAATCTCTACGTCATTATCATTACTAGGTTGAGCATCAACATGAACATCATTATTAACATTATCACTAGGTTCATGTTCATCACCAGATTGTGTCGTAGCACGAGAAATAGAAATATCATTGGGATTCTCAGGTGTGCCTATAACAGGTTCACTAGAATGCAAAGTTCTATCAGTTTTCTTTTTCTTTTTATTACTAGGACTAGGTGCATTAGTATTAACTCCTTGAGAATCTTGCTCAACTCTCTTAGGATGGCCCTCAGGATACAAAGGTTCCTGGGTCATTTTACCACCTCTAGTCATAACCCTAACATCATTATGATTGTTCTTGCTATTCAACTCATTAAGCAAATCATCCTGAGCCTTAAGTACTTGTTCTACTTGAGTTCTAACCATGGAAGCATGTTTACTAATAAGCTTAAGATCATTAATAGTTCTACTCGTATAATTACCCAAGTGATCAAGCATCTAAGCATTACATTTCAATTGTCTACTAACATAAGCATTAAATTTTTCTTGTTTAACAATAAAATTATCAAACTCATCCAAGCATTGACTAGCAGACTTACTTTGAGGAATATCACCTTCATCAAATCTATGGAGAGAGTTTACCTCTACTACCTATGTTGGGTTATCAAGACCATGTATTTCCTCAATAGGTGGTAGATTCTTAACATCTTCAGCTTTAATACCTTTTTCTTTCATAGATTTCTTTGCCTCTTGCATATCTTCGGGACTGAGAAATAGAATACCCCTTTTCTTTGGAGTTGTCTTAGGAGTTGGTTTAGGAAGTATCCAATCATTATCATTACTCAATATATTATTCAATAGCAATTCAGCTTGCTCAATAGTTCTTTCCCTGAAAACACAACTAGGACAACTATCCAGATGGTCTCTGGAAGCATCGGTTAGTCCATTATAAAAGATATCAAGTATTTCATTTTTCTTGAGAGGATGATCAGGAAAAGCATTAAGTAATGGGAGAAGCCTCCCCCAAGCTTGTGGGAGACTCTCTTCTTCAATTTGCACAAAGTTAAATATTTCCTTTAAAGCAGCTTGTTTCTTATAAGCAGGGAAATATTTTTGAGAGAAGTAGTAAATCATATCCCGGGGACTCTATGCACACAACTAGGAGCAAGAGAATTAAACCATAACTTAGCATCACCATTTAATGAGAAAGAAAATAATTTGAGAATATAGTAATAGCGAATGTTTTCCTCATGAGCAAATAGGGTGGCTATATCATTCAATTTAGTAAGATGTGCCACAATAGTTTCATATTCATAACCATAGAAAGGATCAGATTCAACCAAAGTAATTAACTTAGGATCGACAGAGAATTCATAGTCCTTATCAGTAACAAAGATAGGTGAAGTAGCAAAATTGGGATCATATTTCATTCTAGCATTCAAGGATTTTTCTTTCAGCTTAGCTAACAACTTTTTAAGATCTTCTCTATCATTACAAGCAAAGAAGTCTCTAGAAGTTTCTTCATCCATAACATAACCTTCAGGTACAACAAGCAATTCATATATAGGGAGAATCATAATCTTCCATTTCAATAATATCATCAGTTTCAGTAATTTCATTATCTCCAACCCAAGCAAGTTGTTCATCAAGAAATTCACCTAGTGGCACAGTATTATCAAGCAGAGAAGTAGTTTCATCGTAGGCATCATTCATAGCACAAGTGGCATCATCAATAACATTCGACATATTACAATCAATAACAGATGTAGGTGTCGCAAGTTTACTGAAAACAGAAGGAGAATCAAGTGCAGAGCTAGATGGCAATTCCTTACCCCCCCTCGTAGTTGAGGGAAAAATGTTAGTTCTTTGATCTTTCAAATTCCTCATAGTGATCAATAGATATAAATCCCAAGTGACTTAAAGAATAGAGCTATGCTCCCCGACAACGGCGCTAGAAAAAGGTCTTGATAACCCACAAGTATAGGGGATCGCAACAGTTTTTGAGGGTAGAGTATTCAACCCAAATTTATTGATTCAACACAAGGGGAGCCAAAGAATATTCTCAAGTATTAGCAGCTGAGTTGTCAATTCAACCACACCTGAAATACTTAATATCTACAGCAAAATATTTAGTAGCAAAGTAGTATGGAAGTAATGGTAACAGTGGCAAAAGTAATAGTAGCAGTTTTATAGCAATCGTAACAGTGGCAACGGAAAATTAAATTAGCAAAGATCAATATGAAATGAGCTCATCGGCAAAGGATCAATGATGGATAATTATGTCGAATGGCATTCATCATGCAACCGTTATAACATAGGGTGACACAGAACTAGCTTTAATTCATCAATATAATGTAGGTATGTATTCCGAATATAGTCATACGTGCTTATAGAAAAGAACTTGCATGACATACTTTGTCCTACCCTCCCATGGCAGCGGGTCCTATTGGAAACTGAGGGATATTAAGGCCTCCTTTTAATAGAGTACTAGATAAAAGCATTAGCACTTAGTGAATACATGAACTCCTCAAACTATGGTCATCACCGGGAAGTGTCCCGACTATTTGCACTCCGGGGTTGCCGGATCATAACGCGTAGTAGGTGACTATAACTTGCAAGATAGGATCAAGAACAAAAATATATTCATGAAAACATAATAGGTTCAGATCTAAAATCATGGCACTCGGGCCATAGTGACAAGCATTAGGCATAGCAAATTCGTAGCAACATCGATCTTAGAACATAGTGGATACTAGGGATTAAACCCTAAAAAAACTAACTCAATTACATGGTAAATCTCATCCAACCCATCACGGTCCAGCAAGCATGAAATTGGTGATGGAGGATGGTTTATGATGATGATGGCGACGGATTCCCCTCTCCGGAGCCCAAAACAGAGTCCAGGTCCGCCCTCCCGAGGAAGAACATGGCTTGGCGGTGGCTCCGTATCGTAAAACATGATGAATCCTTCTCTCTGATTTTTTTCTCCCCGAACATGAACATATGGAGTTGGAGTTGAGGTCAATGGAGGTCCAGGGGGACCACAAGGACAGAGGGCGCGCCCCCACCCTTGTGGCCAGGGTGTGGGCCCCCTTAGGTTGATTATCTCGCCAATATTTTTTATTTATTCCAAAACTTATCTCCGTGAAGTTTCAAGTCATTCCGAGAAATTTTATTTCCGCACAAAAATAACACCATGGAAATTTTGCTGAAAAAAGCGTTAGTACGGGTTAGTTTTATTCAAATCATGCAAGTTAGAGTCCAAAACAAGGGCAAAAGAGTTTGGAAAAGTAGATACGATGGAGACGGATCATGTACCCTCAAGAATGCTTTGCTTATCATAAGAGACCGTTTTGGCATGTCCTTTGCTACAAAAGGATTGGGCTACCTTCATGCACTTTATTTACCGTTACTGTTACTTGCTCATTACAAAATATCTTGCTATCAAACTATCTATTACCACCAATTTTAGTGCTTGCAAAAAACTACCTTGTTGAAAACCACTTGTCATTTCCTTCTGCTCCTCGTTGGGTTCGACACTCATACTTACCGAAAGGACTACGATTGATCCCCTATACTTGTGGGTCATCAAGACTCTTTTCTGGCGCCGTTGGCAGGGAGTGAAGCGCTCTTGGTAAGTGGAAATTGGTAAGGAAAAATTATTACTACATGCTGAAATTTATTATCACTTATTACTATGGAGAACAATCCTTTGAGGGGTTTGTTCGGGGTATCTTCACCTCGACCAGAACCATGATTAGGTGCCCCTCAACCTACTGCACCTGCTGAAAATATTGGTTATGAAATTCCTTTGGGTATGATAGAACAACTACTAGCTAATCCTTATGCAGGAGATGGAACCGAACATCCTGATATGCACTTGATATATGTAGATGAAATTTGTGGATTATTTAAGCTTGCAGGTTTACCCAGAGATGAAGCTCAGAAGAAGGATTTCCCTTTATCTTTGAAGGGAAAAGCATTGGCATGGTATAGGCTATGCGATGATATTGGATCTTCAAATTGGAATCGATTGAAATTGGAATTTCACCAAAAAATTTATCCTATGCATCTAGTACATCGTGATCGAAATTATATATATATATATAATTTTTGGCCTTGTCAAGGAGAAAATATCACTCTAGCTTGGTGGAGCCTCAAGTCAATGTTATATTCATGCCCCAATCATGAGCTTTCAAGAGAAATTATTATTCAGAATTTTTATGCTCGACTTTCTCATGATGATCAATCCATACTCGATACTTATTGTACTGGTTCCTTCATGAAGAAGTATTGAATTCAGGTGGGATTTTTTAGAAAGAATTAAATGCAACTCTGAAGATTAGGAACTCTAAGAAGGTAAAGAGTCAGGTGTTCATGTTAAGTTTGATTGTGTTAAATATTTTATGAATACCGATGTTTTTCACAAATTTAGCACTAAGTATGGACTTGAGTCTGAGATAGTAGCCTCCTTTTGTGAATCATTTGCTACTCATTTTGATCTCCCCAAGGAGAAGTGGTTTAAATATCATCCACCTATTAAACAAGAAATTAAAGAACCAGTAGTAGCTAAGGAAGAAACTATTATTTACAATGTTGATCTAGTTGTTCCTATTGCTTATATTGAAAAATCACCTTTCCCTGTTAGGGTAAAGGAACATGCTAAGGTTTCAACTGTGGTCCGCAAGAGTAGTATTATAGCACCTAAACCATCGGAACAAATCAAAGTAGAACCTAGTGTTGCTATGGTTAAAGATCTCTTGGTAGAAAATATAGATGGGCATGTTATTTACTTTTGTAATGAAGCTGCTAGAATTGCTAAACTGGACGAGAAAGATAAACATAGACATGCTGTTGGCATGCCTGTTGTCTCAGTCCAAATAGGAAATCACTGTTATCATGGTTTATGTGACTTAGGTGCTAGTGTGAGTGCTATTACTTTTACCTTATATCAAGAAATTATGAATGATATAGCACTTGCTGAAATAGAAGACATAGATGTTACAATCAAACTTGCTAATAGAGACACCGTCACACCACTTGGGATTTTTAGAGATGTTGAAGTCCTGTGTGGGAAAATAAAATATCCTACTAATTTTTTGGTTCTTTGTTCCCCACAATATGACTTTTGTCCCATTATCTTTGGTATACCTTTCTTGAACACCGTTAATGGTAAAATAGATTGTGAGAAAATAACACATCGGTGTTAGTTTTGGTGATGAGTCTCATGAGTTTAATTTTTCTAAGTTTAATATAAAACTTCACAAAAAAGAATTACCTAGTAAGGATGAAATAATTGGTCTTGCTTATATTGACGTGCCTCCTACTGATCCACTAGAACCATATTTGCTAGACCATGAAAATGATATGCATATGCATGAAAGAAATGAGATAGATAAAATTTTGTTTGAACAATGACCTCTGCTTAAACACAATTTGCCTATTGAAACTCTAGGGGGTCCTCCTCCACTTAAAGTGATCCTGTGTTTGAATTATAACAATTGCCAGACACTCTGAAATATGCGTATCTTGATGATAAAAAGATATATCATGTTATTATTAGTGTTAACCTTTCAGAACATGAAGAAGAAAGATTATTGAAAATTCTGAAGAAGCACCGAGCTGCTATTGGATATACTCTTGATGATCTTAAGGGCAATAGTCCCACTCTATGTCAGCGCAAGATTAATACGGAGCCTAATGCTAAACCCGTTCTTGATCACCAATGATGTTTGAATCCTAAAATGAAAAGAAGTGGTAAGAACTGAAATACTAAAGCTTCTTGAAGTAGGTATAATCTATCCCATAGCGGATAGTGAAGGAAATATGCCCTAGAGGCAATAATAAAGTTATTATTTATTTCCTTATATCATGATAAATGTTTATTATTCATCCTAGAATTGTATTAACCGGAAACATGATACATGTGTGAATACATAGACAAACAATGTGTCACTAGTATGCCTCTACTTGACTAGCTCGTTGATCAAAGATGGTTATGTTTCTAGCCATAGACAAAGAGTTGTCATTTGATTAGCGGGATCACATCATTAGGAGAATGATGTGATTGACTTGACCCATTCCGTTAGCTTAGCACTTGATCGTTTAGTTTGTTGCTATTGCTTTCTTGATGACTTATACATGTTCTTGTGACTATGAGATTATGCAACTCCCGTTTACCGGAGGAACACTTTGTGTGCTACCAAACGTCACAAAGTAACTGGGTGATTATAAAGGTGCTCTACAGGTTACTCCAAAGGTACTTGTTGGGTTGGCGTATTTCAAGATTAGGATTTCTCACTCCGATTGTTGGAGAGGTATCTCTGGGCCCACTCGGCAATACACATCACTTAAGCCTTGCAAGCATTGCAACTAATGAGTTAGTTGTGGGATGATGTATTACGGAACGAGTAAAGAGACTTGACAGTAACGAGATTGAACTAGGTATTGAGATACCGACGATCGAATCTCGAGCAAGTAACATACCGATGACAAAGGGAACAACGTATCTTGTTATGCGGTTTGGCCGATAAAAGAAATTCGTAGAATATGTAGGAGCCAATATGGGCATCCAGGTTCCGCTATTGGTTATTGACCGAAGACGTGTCTCAGTCATGTCTACATAGTTCTCGAACCCGTAGGTTCCGCACGCTTAAAGTTCGATGATAGTTATATTATGAGTTTATGTGTTTTGATGTACCGAAGGTAGTTCGGAGTCCCAGATGTGATCACGGACATGACGAGGAGTCTCTAAATGGTCGAGACATGAAGATTGATATATTGGACGACTATATTCAGACACCGGAATGGTTCTGGGGATTATCGGATATATACCGGAGTACTGGGGGGTTACCGGAACCCCCCGGATGTTATTGGGCCTCATGGGCCCAATTGGTGGAAGAGGAGAGGCGGCCAAGGCGCAGCCGCGTGCCCCTTCCCTCCCAAGTCCGAATTGGACAAGGAAGGGGGGCGGCACCCCCCATTCCTTTCTTCCTCTTTATCCTTCCCTCACCTCTCCTACTCCAACATGGAAGGGGGGAGTCCTACTCCCGGTGGGAGTAGGACTCCTCATGGGGCACGCCAAGGGTGGCTGACCCCCTCCCCCTCCTCCACTCCTTTATATAAGGGGAGGGAGGCACCCCCTAGAGACACAACAATTGATCCCTTGGATCTCTTAGCCGTGTGCGGTGCCCCCTCCATCATAATTCACCTCGGTCATATCGTAGCGGTGCTTAGGCGAAGCCCTGCGTCGGTAGAACATCATCATCATCACCACACCGTCGTGCTGACGGAACTCTCCCTCAAAGCTCGGTTGGATCGGAGTTCGAGGGACGTCATCGAGTTGAACGTGTGCAGAACTCGGAGGTGCCGTGCGTTCGGTACTTGATCAGTCGGATTGTGAAGACGTACGACTACATCAACCGCGTTGTGCTAACGCTTCCGCTTTCGGTCTATGAGGGTACGTGGACACACTCTCCCCTCTCGTTGCTACGCATCACCATGATCTTGCGTGTGCGTAGGAATTTTTTTTTGAAATTACTACGTTCCCCAATAGTGGTATCAGAACCAGGTTTTATGTGTTGATGTTATATGCACGAGTAGAACACAAGTGAGTTGTGGGCGATAAAAGTCATACTGCTTACCAGCATGTCATACTTTGGTTCAGCGGTATTGTTGGATGAAGCGGCCCAGACCGACATTACGCGTACGCTTATGCGAGACTGGTTCTACCGACGTGCTTTGCACACAGGGGGCCAGCGGGTGTCAGTTTCTCCAACTTTAGTTGAACCGAGTGTGGCTACGCCCGGTCCTTGAGAAGGTTAAAACAACACTAACTTGACGAACTATCGTTGTGGTTTTGATGCATAGGTAAGAACGGTTCTTGCTCAGCCCGTAGCAGCCACATAAAACTTGCAACAACAAAGTAGAGGACGTCTAACTTGTTTTTGCAGGGCATGTTGTGATGTGATATGGTCAAGACATGATGATATATTTTATTGTATGAGATGATCATGTTTTGTAACCGAGTTATCGACAACTGGCAGGAGCCATATGGTTGTCGCTTTATTGTATGCAATGCAATCGCCCTGTAATTGCTTTACTTTATCACTAAGCGGTAGCGATAGTCGTAGAAGCAATAGTTGGCGAGACGACAATGATGCTACGATGGAGATCAAGGTGTCGCGCCGGTGACAATGGTGATCATGACGGTGCTTCGGAGATGGAGATCACAAGCACAAGATGATGATGGCCATATCATATCACTTATATTGATTGCATGTGATGTTTATCTTTTATGCATCTTATTTTGCTTTGATTGACAGTAGCATTATAAGATGATCTCTCACTAAATTTCAAGATAAAAGTGTTCTCCCTGAGTATGCACCGTTGCCAAAGTTTGTCGTGCCCAGACACCACGTGATGATCGGGTGTGATAAGCTCTACGCCCATCTACAATGGGTGCAAGCCAGTTTTGCACACGCAGAATACTCAGGTTAAACTTGACGAGCCTAGCATATGTAGATATGGCCTTGGAACACTGAGACCGAAAGGTCGAGCATGAATCATATAGTAGATATGATCAACATAATGATGTTCACCATTGAAAACTACTCCATTTCACATGATGATCAGTTATGGTTTAGTTGATTTGGATCACGTGATCACTTAGATGATTAGAGAGATGTCTATCTAAGTGGGAGTTCTTAAGTAATATGATTAAATGAACTTAAATTTATCATGAACTTAGTACCTGACAGTATTTTGCATGTCTATGTTTGTTGTAGATAGATGGCTCGTGCTGTTGTTCCGTTGATTTTAATGCGTTCCTTGAGAAAGCAAAGTTGAAAGATGATGGTAGCAATTACACGGACTGGGTCCATAACTTGAGGATTATCCTCATTGCTGCACAAAATAATTACGTCCTGGAAGCACCGCTAAGTGCCAAACCTGCTACAGGAGCAACACCAGATGTTATGAACACCTGGCAGAGCAAAGCTGATGACTACTCGATAGTTCAATGTGCCATGCTTTACTGCTTAGAACCGGGACTTCAACGACATTTTGAACGTCATGGAGCATATGAGATATTCCAGGAGTTGAAGTTGATATTTCAAGAAAATGCCCAGATTGAGAGATATGAAGTCTCCAATAAGTTCTATAGCTGCAAGATGGAGGAGAATAGTTCTGTCAGTGAGCATATACTCAAAATGTATGGGTATCATAATCACTTGACTCAACTGGGAGTTAATCTTCCTGTTGATAGTGTCATTGACGTTCTTCAATCACTGCCACCAAGCTACAAGAGCTTCATGATGAACTATAATATGCAAGGGATGAATAAGACAATTCCCGAGCTCTTCGCAATGCTAAAGGCTGTGGAGGTAGAAATCAAAAAGGAGCATCAAGTGTTGATGGTCAATAAGACCACTAGTTTCAAGAAAAAGGGCAAAGTGAAGAAGAACGGGAACTTCAAGAAGAACAGTAAACAAGTTGCTGCTCAGGAGAAGAAACCCAAGTCTGGACCTACGCCTGGGACTGAGTGCTTCTACTGCAAACAGACTGGTCACTGGAAGCGGAACTGCCCCAATTATTTGGCGGATAAGAAGGATGGCAAGGTGAACAAAGGTATATGTGATATACATGTTATTGATGTGTACCTTACCAGAGCTCGTAGTAGCACCTAGGTATTTGATACTGGTTCTATTGTTAATATTTGCAACTCGAAATAGGGACTACGGATTAAGCGAACACTAGCTAAGGACGAGGTGACGATGCGCGTGGGAAATGGTTCCAAAGTCGATGTGATCGCCGTCGGCATGCTACCTCTACATCTACCTTCGAGGTTAGTTTTAGACCTAAATAATTGTTATTTGGTGCCAGCGTTGAGCATCAACATTATATCTGGATCTTGTTTAATGCGAGACGGTTATTCATTTAAATATGAGAATAATGGTTGTTCTATTTATATGAGTAATATCTTTTATGGTCATGCACCCTTAAAGAGTGGTCTATTTTTGATGAATCTCGATAGTAGTGATACACATATTCATAATGTTGAAGCCAAAAGATGCAAAGTTGATAATGACAGTGCAACTTATTTGTGGCACTGCCGTTTGGGTCATATTGGTATAAAGCGCATGAAGAAACTCCCATGCTGATGGACTTTTGGAATCACTTGATTATGAATCACTTGGTACTTGCGAACCATGCCTCATGGGCAAGATGAATAAAACATCGTTCTCCGGAACTATGGAGCGAGCAACTGATTTGTTGGAGATCATACATACTGATGTATGTGGTCCAATGAATGTTGAGGCTCGCGGCGGGTATCATTATTTTCTCACCTTCACAGATGATTTAAGTAGATATGGGTATATCTACTTAATGAAACATAAGTCTGAAACATTTGAAAAGTTCAAAGAATTTCAGAGTGAAGTTGAAAATCATCGTAACAAGGAAATAAAGTTTCTACGATCTGATCGTGGAGGAGAATATTTGAGTTACGAGTTTGGTCTACATTTGAAACAATGCGGAATAGTTTCGCAACTCACGCCACCCGGAACACCACAGCGTAATGGTGTGTCCGAACATCGTAATCGTACTTTACTAGATATGGTGCGATCTATGATGTCTCTTACTGATTTACCGCTATCATTTTGGGGTTATGCTTTAGAGACGGCCGCATTCACGTTAAATAGGGCACCATCAACATCCGTTGGGACGACACCTTATGAATTATGGTTTGGCAAGAAACCAAAGTTGTCGTTTCTTAAAGTTTGGGTATGCGATGCTTATGTGAAAAAGCTTCAACCTGATAAGCTCGAACCCAAATCAGAGAAATGTGTCTTCATAGGATACCCAAAAGAAACAGTTGGGTACACCTTCTATCACAGATCCGAGGGCAAGACATTCGTTGCTAAGAATGGATCCTTTCTAGAGAAGGAGTTTCTCTCGAAAGAAGTGAGTGGGAGGAAAGTAGAACTTAATGAGGTAATAGTACCTGCTCCCTTATTGGAAAGTAGTTCATCACAGAAACCAGTTCCTGTGACGTCTACACCAATTAGTGAGGAAGTTAATGTGATGATCATGAAACTTCAGATCAAGTTGTTGCTGAACCTCGTAGGTCAACCAGAGTAAGATCCGCACCAGAGTGGTACGGTAATCCTGTTCTGGAGGTTATGTTGCTAGACTATGACGAACCTACGAACTATGAAGAAGCGATGGTGAGCCCAAATTCCGCAAAATGGCTTGAGGCCATGAATTCTGAGATGGGATCCATGTATGAGAACAAAGTGTGGACTTTGGTTGACTTGCCCAATGATCGGAAAGCCATCGAGAATAAATGGATCTTCAAGAAGAAGACTAACGCTGATGGTAATGTTACCGTCTATAAAGCCCAACTTGTTGCAAAAGGTTTTCGACAAGTTCAAGGGATTGACTACGATGAGACCTTCTCACCCGTAGATGCTTAAGTCTGTCTGAATCATGTTAGCAATTGCCGCATTTTATGATTATGAAATTTGGCAAATGGATGTCAAAACTGCATTCCTGAATGGATTTCTAGAAGAAGAGTTGTATATGATGCAACCGTAAGGTTTTGTCGATCCAAAGGGAGCTAACAAAGTATGCAAGCTCCAGCGATCCATTTATGGACTGGTGCAAGCCTCTCAGAGTTGGAATAAACGTTTTGATAGTGCGATCAAAGCATATGGTTTTATACATACTTTTGGAGAAGCATGTATTTACAAGAAAGTGAGTGGGAGCTCCGTAGCATTTCTGATATTATATGTGGATGACATATTGTTGATTGGAAATGATATAGAATTTCTGGATAGCATAAAAGGATATTTGAATAAGAGTTTTTCAATGAAAGACCTCGGTGAAGCTGCTTATATATTGGGCATCAAGATCTGTAGAGATAGATCGAGACACTTAATTGGACTTTCACAAAGCACATACCTTGACAAAGTTGTGAAGAAGTTCAAAATGGATCAAGCAAAGAAAGGGTTCTTGCCTATGTTACAAGGTGTGAAGTTGAGTAAGACTCAGTGTCCGACCACTTCAGAAGATAGAGAGAAAATGAAAGATGTTCCCTATGCTTCAACCATAGGCTCTATCATGTATGCAATGCTTTGTACCAGACCTGATGTGTGCCTTGCTATTAGTTTAGCAGGGAGGTACCAAAGTAATCCAGGAGTGGATCACTGGACAGCGGTCAAGAACATCCTAAAATACCTAAAAAGGACGAATGATATGTTTCTCATTTATGGAGGTGACAAAGAGCTCTTCGTAGATGGTTACGTCGATGCAAGCTTTGACACTGATCCGGGCGATTTTAAATCGCAAACCGGATACATGTTTTTATTAAACGGTGGAGCTGTCAGTTGGTGCAGTTCTAAACAAAGCGTCGTAGCGGGATCTACATGTGAAGCGGAATACATAGCTGCTTCGGAAGCAGCAAATGAAGGAGTCTGGATGAAGGAGTTCATATCCGATCTAGGTGTCATACCTAGTGCATCGGGTCCAATGAAAATCTTTTGTGACAATACTGGTGCGATTGCTTTCGCAAAGGAATCCAGATTTCACAAGAGAACCAAGCACATCAAATGATGCTTCAACTCCATCCGGGACCAAGTCCAGGTGGGAGACATAGAGATTTGCAAGATACATACGGATCTGAATGTTGCAGACCCGTTGACTAAGCCTCTTCCACGAGCAAAACATGATCAGCACCAAGGCTCCATGGGTGTTAGAATCATTATTGTGTAATCTAGATCATTGACTCTAGTGCAAGTGGGAGACTGAAGGAAATATGCCCTAGAGGCAATAATAAAGTTATTATAATTTCCTTATATCATGATAAATGTTTAATATTCATGCTAGAATTGTATAAACCGGAAACATGATACATGTGTGAATACATAGACAAATAGAGTGTCACTAGTATGCCTCTACTTGACTAGCTCGTTGATCAAAGATGGTTATGTTTCCTAGCCATAGACAAAGAGTTGTCATTTGATTAGCGGGATCACATCTTTAGGAGAATGATGTGATTGACTTGACCCATTCCGTTAGCTTAGCACTTGATCGTTTAGTTTGTTGCTAATGCTTTCTTCATAACTTATACATGTTCCTGTGACTATGAGATTATGCAACTCCAGTTTACCGGAGGAACACTTTGTGTGGTACCAAATGTCACAACATAACTAGGGGATTATAAAGGTGCTCTACAGGTGTCTCCAAAGGTACTTGTTGGGTTGGCGTATTTCAAGATTAGGATTTCTCACTCTGATTGTCGGAGAGGTATCTCTGGGCCCACTCGATAATACACATCACTTAAGCCTTGAAAGCAGTGCAACTAATGAGTTAGTTGCGGGATGATGTATTACAGAATGAGTAAAGAGACTTGCCGGTAACGAGATTGAACTAGGTATTGACATACCGATGATCAAATCTCGGGCAAGTAACATACCGATGACAAAGGGAACAACGTATGTTGTTATGCAGTTTGACCGATAAAAGATCTTCGTAGAATATGTAGGAGCCAATATGAGCATCCAGGTTCCACTCTTGTTTATTGACCGAAGACGTGCCTCGGTCATGTCTACATAGTTCTCGAACCCGTAGGGTCCGCATGCTTAAAGTTCGATGACGGTTATATTATGGGTTTATGTGTTTTGATGTACCGAAGGTAGTTCGGAGTCCCGGATGTGATCACGGACATGACGAGGAGTCTCGAAATGGTCTATACATGAAGATTGATATATTGGACGACTATATTCGGACACCGGAATGGTTCTGGGGATTATCGAATATATACCGGAGTACCGAGGGGTTACCGGAACCCCCCCGGAGGTTATTGGGCCTCATGGGCCCAATTGGTGGAAGAGGAGAGGCGGCCAAGGGGCAGCCGCGCGCCCCTCCCATCTCAAGTCCGAATTGGACAAGGAAGGGGGGCGACGCCCCCCTTTCCTTTCTTCCTCTTTCTCCTTCCCTCTCCTCTCCTACTCCAACATGGAAGTGGGGAGTCCTACTCCCAGTGGGAGTAGGGCTCCTCATGGGGCGCGCCAAGGGTGGTCGGCCCCTCCCCCTCCTCCACTCTTTTATATATGGGGAGGGAGGCACCCTCTAGAGACACAACAATTGATCCCTTGGATCTCTTAGCCGTGTGCGGTGCCCCCTCCACCATAATCCACCTCGATCATATCGTAGCGGTGCTTAGGCGAAGCCCTGCGTCGGTAGAACATCATCATAATCACCACGCCGTCGTGCTATGTAGCGACCCGACCTCAAACGGTCAAGTCTCTGTGCTTCTGTGTCATCCCTGGATCGGTAATGCTGACACACAGAGTACTTGAAGGATTTATAACAGAGTAGCAATCACACACTTAATACATCTAATATCTCAAAAGAGAACATATTACAATAAATATGGTTTAAGGCCATCTAACACGATAATAGCGGAAGGCTTGGAAGATAAAGTGAGTCCATCAACTCCAACGACATAGCTGAGCTGCATGGCAATGACCTAACGAACCTTACTCCTCGTCTGAAAAGTCTGCAACAGAATACGTTGCAGCCCGAAAATGGGTCAGCACATGGAATATGCTGGCAAAATAACACAATAGAGCAAGAACAGAATAATGCTATCACTACATGCATATTTGGCTGGTGGAAAGCTCTATGTTTATAGTTTTTGCGAAAAGCCAATTTTTCCCTACAACAAAGGAATATATTTTATTTAACTATCATGGTAGTTGAAACATCATTGAGAAGGTTCCTCCAACTCAATCCTAATTAAAGTAATTAACAACCCAACAATATTATTTAATAGTGATGAGATACTTATGATTCTCCAAGTACTAGATACTCAAGATGTCCATAACCGGGGACACGGCTAACCATGATTAGTTTATACACTCTGCAGAGGTTTGCGCACTTTTCCCCACAAGACTCAATCTCCTCCGTTGGATTTCTTGCACTTCATGATGTTTGAGAAATAGATGACCGAGACACAGTCTTTCAGAAGCATTAACCCCTTACTTCGGGCAGACCATACCAACCTACATCCCTCTACCTGCTGATCCACCTCTTCGGAAGCTTCACGCAACTTACTCAACTATGCTAGAGCCCATAATAGCTTGTGGCTGCACACGGAAGTTTCTAGCATGAAAATATATCAGTTCCCTTTGAGCCTAGGTGGGGACCATAGGATTATCACACGGGTACTCCGGGATATCCTAGGACAACACTGGATTCCCCAGGTGCCCAACAAACAATCCACCCAGATGTGTATTCAAGTTGCCACCTTAAGTTGAACCATTAATTAACAATCTCACATATGTCATGGATTTCACTCACCCAAACCATGGCTATGAGCATAGCATAGCAATATAAGCAACACATAGAAGTAACTCCCAAGGGTTTGAATAATATCAGGGTAATAGGTTCTACCTCATCAACTACTTCCCAACCCACATGTTAATCACATCCTAACCACGCAATGTTTGAGGATTGGAACTAATGCATAAAAACTGGGTGATAAAGGGGTATGATCAAAGTGTTACTTGCCTTGCTGATGATCCGCAAAACCTAGGGACTCGTAGTAGCACGCTTCGCACTCCGGGTGTTCTATCGCAAACAAACAATAGCATACATAAGCAATGAAGCAAAGAAACACGGGTAAATCTCAAATAAGAAGATCTAACCAGAAAGTTCAACTTAAGAACTCCAATTTGCGAAAAGAATCAAATCAAACGGAGCAACGAAACTCAAACTGCGAAAGAAACAAGATCCGTTTACTAATATGGACTAAGGTCAAATTTTACAGTACCAAAAACTTGTTCAAGTTGATTAAACGGAAAGAGGGTTTCGAGACAAAGACCTAGGCGCTTGAATCGCCTGATTCCGATAAACAAGCGAAAAGATAAACTAAAACGAAAATCGGATCAGAAATCACGATTGAAAATAATCGCGAAAAATCCGAAAAAAGAAAACCGACGAGCAGGCTAACGAACGAACGTTCGTTGTCTGCGGCTAATGAGTGAATACCGTTCATTAGAACGAACATATGGACGAACGTCTGCAAAGTAACTAAATCAAGAAAAACCGACGAACCAATTTAAAAAAACAAACTAGGGTTTTTAAAAAAACCGGATCGATTTTCTAAAGAAAACCGGCGGCGGCGGCGTATACCTCCGGCTCCGGCGGCTTCCGCGGCAGGGCGGTGAGGTGCGGTGGCAGCGGCAGCGTGCGGCGGCGGCGGCGGCGGCGTGCGGCAGCAGCGGCGGCGGCTAGGGATGGCACCCGCAGGGTTTGGGTACAGGTGGAGCCACCCCATACCCTTACCCGTTATCCCAAACCTTACCCATCACCCGTACCCATACCCGTGGATGGTTACAATTTTTTCCCATACCCATCACCCATCATGGTAAATGGGTACCCGCGGGTAAAAATACCCAGATTTGCAACACATCAATTTGAGCATTACATAGTCACGAACAACAACTTATAATAATAATTTATAAACAACAACACGTCATGACAGCAACACATACTCGTTTATGGGCTAGCTATTGTGGTGTAGCGGCCTAACATGAATCCATGATGAGGTATTTTTAGGGCTGTGGGATATATGTACATATAATATGTTTGATATCTGAACAATTATATATAAGGCCTATTTGTTAGAATATATGTGGGTACATGGGTATGGGTTGTACTAAACCATACCCGTACCCACTATACCCGATGGGTATGAAATTTTCCTATTTATGTACCCATGGGTAATTTTTTGACCCACACCCTTGCCCTAATAGTGTTTTTACCCACAGGGTACGTGGGTAATGGGTACCCATTGCCATCCCTAGCGGCAGCGTGCGGCTGCAACGGCAAGCAGCGGGGCGGTCAGCTTCGGGGCTCCAAGGGGGCCCCTAGGTCGGGCTTATAAGGGGGAGGGGGCGTGGCTTGGGGAAGGGGGCGGGGCGTGTGGCCAACTCGGCCACGGCTTGCGGCGGCGCGGTCTCCAGGTGGGAGACGGTGGCGCGGGGAGGTGGGCCGGCGGCCTGGCTCGGCTGGGCCTCGGCCCAGTCGGGCGCTGCGTTTTTTTAATAATTTCGCCGGAACTAAATAAATCCTAGAAAATAAAATAAAAATCTAAAAATGCCAAAACAAATTTTCACCGTCTAAATAAAATATTTAGAACAAGATGAACATTTTCTTGGCCCTAAAATGCAATTTTGAAAAACGTGCAATTTTTCTAATTCAAATAAAATAGCAATAAACTCCAAATAAAATCAAATATTGGGTTTTAATATTTTTCCTCCAATATTTCATTTATTTTGGAGAAGTCATATTATCTCCTCTCATATATTTTAATATGAAATATTTTCGGAGAGAAAATAATTAAAACCAAAATCCTCGTTTCAATATTTGATAAAACTCAAATATCAAAACAAGGAAATCCCCAACTCTATCCGAGGGTCCTTGAGTTGCTTAGGATTTCGAGGATTCGCGGAACGAAGTGCAATAAAATATGATATGCATGAATGATCTATGTATAACATTCCAAATTGAAAATTTGGGATGTTACATGCTGACGGAACTCTCCCTCAAAGCTTGGCTGGATCGGAGTTCGAGGGACGTCATCGAGCGTGTGCAGAATTCGGAGGTGCCGTGCGTTCGGTATCGGTCGGATTGTGAAGACATACGACTACATCAACCGCGTTGTGCTAACGCTTCCGCTTTCAGTCTACGAGGGTACGTGGACACACTCTCCCCTCTCGTTCCTATGCATCATCATGATCTTGCGTGTGCGTAGGAATTTTTTTGAAATTACTACGTTCCCCAACAGATAGTAGATGGGTAAGTCCCATTCATTGTGTCCCTAAGAAGGGGGGTATTACTGTTGTTCCTAATGATAAAAATGAACACATTCCACAAAGAATTGCCACTGGCTATAGAATGGTAATTAATTTTATAAATTAAATAAAGCAACTAGAAAGGATCATTATCCTTTTCCTTTTATTGATCAAATACTAGAAATACTATCTAAGCACACACACTTTTTCTTCCTTGATGGATATTCTGGTTTTTCTGAAATACCTGTTTCACAACCTGACCAAGAGAAAACCACCTTTACTTGCCATTTTGGAACTTATGCTTATAGACGTATGCCTTTTGGTTTATGCAATGCACCTGCTACCTTTCAAAGATGTATGACTGCTATTTTCTCTGATTTTTGTGAAAAGATTATTGAGGTTTTCATGGATGATTTTTCCATTTACGAAACTTCTTTTTGATTATTTCTTAAGCAACCTTGATCGAGTTTTGCAAGTTATTCTTGCCTCGCCTTTTTGGAAGAAATCATATGGTTATGTTCTCTCAATCCATGAAATCTGTGTAAGTTTTGTTAGATCCGTGTAGTGTATTGATTGTTTGAATGGTACAAATGATAAGTGATTAGTTGTTTCATCTATGCAAATGATTTCTACTAATAATCTGACTAGGGTTAGTGTTTGTGCTAATAATTCCTAGCCAGGTCTTGACAATTGATTTTGAATGACCTACATATATGTTTGTGCCATTATTTTCTTCAAGATTGGTCTGTACATAGACGATTGTGCTTAAAAATCAAATCATATTCTCTGGATATGTCTAAAAAATAGCCATAAATTCTGAATCCTACTTTACGACATGTAAACATTGATTTGATGCCAAATTCTGGCAACTGCCAAATGTTTGCTAGAGATTAGTTTGTATTCCAAATTTGACGCCACATTTTTCTTACTATATGTATAGGTTCTATCTAACGATGCCGACATCGAGGATGAAGATGGCCAAAGGAGGTACAAGAGGCAAATCCTCATGGAGATTTATGCGGGAATGCTTAACATGCATATTAGGACCGGAAATTGGGGCTACCGATGCCCATTTTGCAACCAAAAGCTTCATGATGCGTATCAAAGTGTTCTGGCGCATGCAAGAGGACGAGCCATTGGCTCCTTCAAGTAGGAGTATTCTCGCATGATGGCACATGCAGAGTACCTGGAGAAGCTTCAGGATCGTGCCGGCAGACGAGACAAGATGTGGGACTGAACTATGTATGGCTATGTGGTGTCTTAATTATAAATGTGCTTGAGTATACTTAATGACAGTTGAACTATATACCTATGGTTGAACTATGCTTGCATACGCTCATTATCTATGCATGAGTATGCTTAATCTATATTTACTTATGTCTAAATGTGGGATATGGATGCAATCAGTTTGGTTGATGGAATCTACCACCATCCTGGTTTATTGGTCCTTTTTGTAATTTATGTTAAATTTTGACCAAATATTTATCTGACAAAATGTTAGTGCAAGTCGACAAAAATTATATCATTGGATGCGTATTTGAACATAGTGTTCAATGATATAATTTTTTGTGACATGCATAAACATTTGCTAGTTAAATTTTGGTCAAAATTTGGCACAAATTACAAAGGGGACCAATAAACCAGGATGGAGGTAGTATGTCAATCACACACGGTTCCCAAATTGGAACCGTGTGCAATGGCTTTCATTTTCCCAGTTACGTCAATCACACACGGTTGGATCTAGCAAACCATTGCATCCGAAACTCTTTGTGGGACAGAAAACCCTCACCACCCAATTCAAAAAGGAAAAAGGAAACCCTCACCATCCCCACGTCACAAAAACCCTCACCCTGCCTGCCACCCCCTCCGGTCCCCATTCACACCTGCACAAGCTCTTTCGTGACTCTGCATGGCACCGCCTATCACCACGACAACCACTTAGCTCGATGCCTGTCGCCACCACCAGGCTGTCGGCAAACCCCACCACATTTCGCCACTTCCGCTTGCTGCCGCCTATCGCCATCAACTTTCTCGACGTTGCTCACGGTCGACCTAGCTCCGCCCAATTGGGGAATCTGCCGTATTGAGGGTTTTTTCTCATGGACAACAAGGTAACTAATTTAATGAGATATTATCTCATCTCTTATCCCAGTTCATCCACCTCCTTTAATCACCCAGCTGAAATCGCCGTGAATTCATTTTTATTCGAGTTGATTTGAGGTTTTTCTTTCATTCATAGAGTGTATAGTACGCGAACACATCAGGACTTTGCGGCCTCAGCCAGACATCCATGGAGTTCCATCTCACCATACCAGATGACTTGAGGATGCGCGCGGTATGTTGATTCTCACCCTAAATTGGTTGGCATGGCCTACTTTCCTGAACATATATTATATATCGCTCCATTTGGATAAAAGGTGGCACATGCAGCATATACGCCAAAGGGGATTTTTTTCCTCTTCTTTCTATATTAGGCAAATTAATGATGTATTGTTCTTTTGATTACTCTCATATTTCCATGACATCATGGGTACACTATCTGTTTAATTATACATTTTTGTCCTTTGATTTCAACTGTTGTACAGTTCTTTCAATTTTGCCCATATTTGCATGTTACCATATTCTTTAACAATCCTACCATTTTCTGTAGCATGTCCCTTGCTATGCAACAACATCTGTAGTACACAATCTTGCCCTTTACATAAATCAAGACTGCAGGGATGTCATACTGAACACAAACCATAGATTTACAATCGTTGCTTCTGTAAGACTTGATGAATGTGGTCACTCCTATTTTCCACGGGCCTTTGGACAAAAATTTCTAAGTTTTGTGTACTGAAAGGTGGCAGAAAAATTGCACTGCACATAAAAGAGCCTGGTCATGAGATATATGCTAACTTCCCCGATGATATCATCCGTCCAGACTTTGTTCGAAGTAAGTGTTCTTTTCAAGTATCTGCATGTTGACTTACCCAAGAATATCAAAGGAATTGTGTAGTATTTAAGCAAACAATTTTTATTCCATTTTCTTACTCTATTCCTACCTACTAACTTCTAGTTACCAATGCACTTCTCTATTGCCTTATTTTAACTAAATATTCCCTGCACTCCCACTTCTATCAGAAAGCACCGCTGATGAGGGTCTCCGAAGGTGGAGAACGGGGATGCCAACAAGCGGAGGCAAGTCGAGAAAGAACCGCAAGTGACTCCAGCAGGCCTAGACTTCATCAGCAGCCTCCCCGATGATATGTTGATAGTCATCATCTCCCTCCTCCCAATCAAATATGGGGCGCGGACAACCATCCTTTCCCGGCGGTGGCGCCCCCTATAGCACTCCACCCCTCTCGACCTCATCGACACCCACGAGCTCTGCCATGGCTATCCCAAAAGCTTGGATGTGTTCTCCCAGATCCTCGGCAGTCAACATGGCCCAACCAGAGGCCTTAGAATGGGCAAGTTCTGTTCCAACGGCAAGGACCGAGCTAAGCTTGACGAGTGGTTCCAATCCCCCGCCCTAGATCAGCTCGAGGAGCTCACTTTTGATGATGGGCATATGCACTCGCTCCCAACATCCGCGCTCCGCCTCGCGCCCATGATGTGCATCGCCAAGTTCACGAACTGCCACCCCCTCCTTAATGAGGCGCCCGCTCTTATTCCACCACGACTGGAGCACCTCGAGCTCGTCGTCGTCTGCCTCTGATACATCTCCAATGTATCTATAATTTTTTATTGTTCCATGCTATTATATTATCTGTTTTGGATGTTTTATATGCATTATTATGCTATTTTATATTATTTTGGAAATAACCTATTAACCTAGAGCCCAGTGCCAGTTTCTGTTTTTTCCTTGTTTTTGAATTCTACAGAAAAGGAATACCAAACGGAATAAAACTTTCACGATGATTTTTCTTGGACTAGAAGACACCCGTAGGACTTGGAGAGGGGGATAGAAGGTTCCCGAGGAGGCCACAAGCCTGCCAGTTGCGCCCTAGGGGGGCACCCTGAGGGCTTGTGGGGCCCTCGGAGGTCTTCCAACCCTAATCTTTGCACTATAAATTCCCAACTATTCCCAAACCACCGGAAGCGTCCACCAATACTTTTCCGCCGCTTCAAGCCTCTGTTCTCATGAGATCCCATATTGGGGCCTTTTTCGGCACTCTGTCGGAGGGGGATTCGATCACGGAGGGCATCTACATCAACCTTGTTGCCCTTCTGATGAAGCGCGAGTAGTTTACCACAGAACTACAGGTCCATAGCTAGTAGCTAGATGGCTTATTCTCTCTCTTTGATCTTCAATACAATGTTCTCCTTGATGTTCTTGGAGTTCTATTCGGTGTAATATTCTTTTGCGGTGTGTTTGTGTTGGTGTACAAAAGTAGGGGCTCTCCTTTTGACCCTTTACTTGTGCACGGGCAGTCGGAGCCACGTGCCGCGACCACACTTAGCCGGGCAGAGGAGGGAAGCCAGAGAGAAGCCAAAGCACAAGACAACCAAGGCAACGCCAAGACCGGAAGCGCAGGAGGGCAAGAGGGGCGAGGTGGACTCCCTCGGCAAGATCCTTGCCGAGGCGGCCCCCCGCAACCCCGACAAGAGCCTTGCTGGGCAACTTGCCCGATGCCAGTGGAGTGAACCACCCTTGAGCCCACTGACTCCAACCTAACCAACTACGAAGGAACCAGGGCTCGGGAGGCGCCTCTGTGGTGGCATGCAAATATTCGTCAAACTCGTAAATATGCGAGTTCAGATGAGGACTAGAAGACAACGACCCTCGGCAGGATCCTAGCCGAGGAAATCCACAAGACCCCCGGCAAGACCCTTGCCGGGGATGGCAGCAACGCCACGGCAAGACCCTTGCCAAGCCCCCCGCAAGACCCTTGTCAAGGGTGTCAGCAGGGCCACTGCCAGGCTCGCACCAGCCAAGACACCACCGCCGTTCGCATGCAGCTGCCAGCCTTACCAGCTGGGCAGACACCTGCGTGGCAACATGCAGCTTCCAGGCCAAATCAGCAAGCACCTGCATGGCGGCATGCAGATCTTCCTAAAGGCCCTACCACCGTGCCACCTCAGCTACCTACCTGCCTACATGGCGCTGCATGCATCGCCAGCCTGGGCACGTGTCGAAGCGAGGCGAAGCGGCAACAGACGGGATGGGCCTCGTTCCCGTCCCCGATAAAGCTAATGGACACCTATGTAGTGCATTTAATGCACTTTGTCCCGTAATGCCGTGCGATAAGCTCGCACACTGTAGGCCTTTCCACCTCCTATGTGCCACTGTGGCAGCCCCTTTTTCCTATAAAAGGAGGCCCGAGGCGACCAGGAGAGGGATTCGCCTTTTTGGAACAGGATAGCCACCATAGCTAGTTCAGAAAGATCAAGAACACCTACTACATCCACCAAAGAAGGACTAGGGTTTTACCCATCCTCGCGGCCCGAACCTGGGTAAAGGATCCATGTGCTTGCTCCTAAACCTGCTCTTCTCACGACCCCGCGCCCGCCAACCATAGAAGGGATCCCAGTGATCCCATAGGTGTCGTTCTCACCAACATCCTTGGCGCGCCAGGTAGGGGGCACAGTTGTGAGAATCTAGTCTAGCAGCCGGCTTAGTAGTTCCTCGTGGCCATGGCTTCCAGAGAAGAATACAGCCAAGGGAATGATGCTGCCTGCAAGCGCGAAGGACACCGGTGCGGCGATAGGAAAGCTAAGTCATACGAAACCTTAAGCAATTTCCTTTCTATATATGAGGTTATTGTCCTCGGAGGTCCTACGCTATGTATGAAAGCCTGCATGCAAAGGGGCCCTTCCGCAATTGGCAACGCCCTTGTCATGTTTCGAGTCTGCTCAACAGCTCAAGCGGCTGTGTCGAGGGTGGCAGGGTAGCCTTCTGCAATTGGCACGCTCTCGATTCTAACTCGAGTCAAGCTCGACAGTTCGAGCGGCCACGTTGAGAACGGTAAGGTGGTTCACTCGGCAGCAAGCACACCTGGCAGGACATTGGGGATCTGTCCTCAAGGTGCCGCCCTAGGTTTACGCGCCGGCAAGCCTACCCGTTTAACGTAGGGTAAACATACAAAGGGAAGATCGAACAGGAAGATAACATGCATTGTACCAAAAGTGCTGCAGAGTTATATTACATCAATTGTTGCTGCGGTTCTAAGTTCTAACTAAAGATAAAAATTGTCTTGGTCATGAACCTACAGCGACAGTGGGGGACGGGGTGCCTAATCTCGGCGCTGGCCCTCCACCCTCTCGATTTCACCGATGCGGCTGATGATGGGCTTGATACGCTCCTTGAGCGCCGCGAGGTCCACACCCGCCGGCAAGTTGTCCAGCGCAGCGTCAAAGTCGAGGTTGGGGTTCCAGTACGCCATCTTGGTGAGAACCTTGGTCATGGCACCCTGGCAAAGCCTCCGGGCCTCATTGGCCAGCGAGGCCGCCCGGTTGGCACGAAGCCGCTCCAAGGCACCGACAACCCTCTCAAAGAACAGGGTCAGGCTGGAGTTGGCGCTCAAGTTCAGCTCCGGGGCTTACCTCACATCCGGTATCCCCATGGTAGCCAGCTGCATGGTGGCCTTGTCGGCAACGGCGGCGAGGCGATTGAGCCAGCGGTTCTCGCCCTCCATGTGCTCCTTGTGGGCGAGGGCGCCGTCCTTCCGCAGCTGCTTCTCGGTCTCCAGGTTCTTGGTCAGGGTCTCCTCCCGGGCCTTGCTCTCCGACAACATCCCCTCGAGACCCTTCAGCTTCAGCATGAGGTCTTTGATGGATTTGTTGGCCTCGGTGAGCTTCCCAGCCCTGCTGAGGATTGCGCCCTGCGCCTCCGTCAGAGCGCTGTTGAGCGTGTCCTTCTCCTTGGACAGCGCATGACCTGGTTTTTCAGCCCGTCCCGCTCCACCTCCAGCTCCTTCATCTTGTCAGCGTGAACCTGGGCTTGGGCATTGAGTGCCTCCCTATGCCTTTGCTCCAGCCCCTGGGTCCGCTCCACGATGAGCTTCTCCACCTCCTCATCCTTGCCGCGGAGCATTGCAGCAAGCTTCTTGTCACGCACGGCAAGGTCCTCCTCTTGGGAGTTCAGCGTGGCCTGGTGCTGGGCTCGAGCGGCCTCGGCTGCGGCGGCCAAGCTCTCCACCGTCTCCTGGGCCTTCTCAATGTCGGCTTGCTTCATGGTGAGCTCCACCTCGCGCTTGGCCAGCTCACCCTAGGCAACCTTCAGCTCCTCGCAAGCTTGGCGGAACCAAGTCTGCATCTCGGCGACGCGTACCTTGAGGTCCGTCTCCGCCTTGTCCACCGTTGCCGCCCTGGACTTGGCCTTGTCCAAGCGGGCGTGGTGGAGCACCTGGAGCTTCCGGAAGTTGGCACCCATGGCCTGGAGAAGCCACTCCTCCTGAGAACCATCACCACCGGCGCTCGGCTCGTCGACAACCTCGAGCCCGGCGGCGGCAAGCACCTCTTCGTCGAACACCTCTCCCTCGATGGGCGCCCTGGAGCTCGATGACCCTAGGAGGTGGACGAAGAGGTCGTTGCTCACCCTCAGGTACCTGCCGAAGCCAGAGGCAGCAGAGGAGGAAGGCTGGTCATCCACCACCTCCTCCTCGGCGGCGGCCTTGCCGGCCTCCCCGGCAGGTCCCTTGCCGGCATCCTCGCCAGTGGCCTTGCCGGGCTCCCCGGCGGGCCCCTTTGCGGCGTCCTCGGCAACGCCCTTGGCGGCCTCCTTGGCGGCGATCTACTCGGCCTCCGCCACGGCGTTCTTGGCGACATCCTCGATAACGGTGTCCGGGTCCTCCCGGTCCTCCAGGAGAGGATCTGGATATCAGAAGGGGGTGGATTGAATACAAGACCAAGATTCGAGAAAAAGAGAAGGTATGGAAGGCGAGTGGCGTACCCGCGCCGGGCTGGGAAGCAGAGGCCCCCTCTCCGCCAGCAGTAGGCGTCGAGGTATGGCCGCCGGTGCCCAAGCTTGCCTCCTCCTCCTCCGTGTGCATGGGCTCGGTGCTTGACGCCCTTGCCAGGGACGCCCCTCGGGGCAACGTGGTTGACGGAGGTGGGGTGTTCGGGGTATCCCTCTGTGGCTCCTCCTGCTGTTGTCCTCCTCCTGCGACCACGACAAGGTTAGCACCAAGGATCATGCCCTTGACACACGTCAACGGGGAATGAGCGGCGAACTTATGCTGGGGGCTGCACCGGGGGCTGCTGTCCGGACTGCTCACCACCACCAGTGGCGCCTTAGAGGTGCCCGCCGGGGGCTGGCTACCCGCCGAAGATCTGGCCCTCTTCACCCTCTGGGCCAGTGTCTCCGTATCCCTGCCAAGACGAAAACAAGTCAAGATAAGAAGCACAATTAGTGGAGCCGAAGATGACGAAAGGAAACAACACTTACTCGTCCTCCTCCTCCTCTTCTGTTGCCTTCCTCTTCCTCCTCGGGTTGAGAGACCCGAGGTCAAAGAAGACCTCCGTGTCATCGCCTGCGAGAGGAGGGGAAGCGGGTGGAGGAGGGGAAGCAGGCGGAGTTGGGGAACACTTGGACGAAGAAGAAGCAGATGCTTTCTTCTTCGCCACCGCGACCTTCACCAACTTCTTCACTGCCGCGGTCCTCGCCTGGCGCGCGGACATCTCCTAGGTTTGCCGGGGTGGCATGGACCTGCTGGGCCGAACCAGCTCGCCGGAGGTGGCCCATCGCAGGACTCACCCTTTCCCCGCGGTTGGGGGCTCGACAACTTCGGCCTCCTCCTCCGATGGCTCGTCGTCGTCGTCTCCAATAAGAGGAGCCCCGGTGCCGGTGCTGCTGGCCTCACCAATAGACTCCGCCCACTGGGCGAGCTCCTTCTCCTCCGCGCCCGCCGCGGCTTTGTCAAAAAACTCCTGCACCTGCTCCTCTAGCGGCGCGACCCAGTTTCAGACGGGGCCCTGCGCGTTGCAGTCCGGCATCATGGCGATGATGTCGGTCTGGCGCGAGTTGTTGTTCAGCGGGACAACCCCCGCCGGCAACCCAAACAAAGGCCCCTTGATGACCTTGCCGGCCTTTGCAGCCTTGCCGGACCTCTCGGCCCTGCCGTCACGGTCCACATCGAGCTGGAAGAGCCGCTGGCAGAAATGGGCGTGTGCCAACATGGTGAAGTTGTGGTCAAGGCTGGGGCGGAGTCGCATGATGTCCGCTGCTTTCGTGAAGAGCTAGGCCGGCCTCCCCTTGTTATGCAGCGGAGCGATTCGGCGGCGGATGAAATCCGCCCCGATCATCTCAAGGGTGAGCTTGGCCTCGGTGAGGCAAAGAATCCTGGTGGTGGCGACCGTGAGCTTTGCATCATCGGTGACGACGCTACTCCAATCGTTGCCGTGAACCGGCGGCGCCTTGCAAACCCGGCAGAACTCTTGTGGATCCTCCTCTTCAATCCAGCACCACCGGCCCCACCACTCCTCCCACCTCTCCTTCTGAGCGCCCTCCGGGTATGTCCCCTTGGATCTCGGGATCCAGGTGACACAACCGGAGATGGCGCCCCCCTGCTGGATCCGAGGGAAGAAGTAGTGGCGGAAGAGCGCCGTGTTGGGGTGCACGCCAGCGAAGCCCTCACGGAGATGGGCGAAGAGAGCCATGCACGCCACGGTGTTTGGGGTAAAATCTAGGAGGTGGAAGCCGAAGGTATGCATGATGTCATTGAAGAAATCGGAGAAGGGGGGCAAAGGCCGCAGGAGAAGTAATCGACATAGAACGGATACCGATTCGGGGTGGCTTTTCCGCAGTTGGCGGGGATGACGTGTGTGAGAGGATGCCCCGTCGTCTCTCCCCCCGTCTTGACCCCCCACAGTGGCCTGAAGTTGTCCCGAAGGTGGGCCGCGTCGACCTTCGAAGGAAAGTAGGCGAGCTCCGTCCGCTGCGCCACCAACTCCTTCTCCGGTGGCTCCGCCCCTCCGACGTTCTTGGCCACTCCCTTGCCCTTGCCAGTCTTGGGTGCCATGGAGGCTGCGAGCGGTGGAGGGGAAAGGGCAGCGAAAGTGCAGCGGTGGCGAGTAGGGACTTGTGCAAGAAGGAAGGAACGATAGCTCTGAGATTGGAGAAGACACAGAGGGTAAATGAGCAGCGTGCCCGCGACCGTTTCCTTTTTTACGGGGAAGGCACGAGCCGCCTCTTTACCATGATGTGACGCATGCGTGCGGGAACCGCCCCACGCATGACCCCCACGTCACGCACGACCCTCCATGTCGCGCGTTCAACACAAGTCATGGGGAAGCGCAGTGGACGAGAAATTACTATGGTAAAATCCGCCCCACCTGCCTGCGCATCGTTCTGGGCCTAGCCCAACAATGCGTCACGCTTATGTATGGCCCAGGCCTAGGGGCTCCTGTCGGTGTGCAAAAGTAGGGGCTCTACTTTTGACCCCTTTACTTGTGCACGGGCAGTCGGAGCCACTCGCTGTGGCCACACTTAGCAGGGAAGAGGAGGGAAGCCGGAGAGAAGCCAAAGCACAAGACGACCAAGGCGACGCCAAGACCGGAAGCGCAGGAGGGCAAGAGGGCCCAGTGGACTCCCTTGGCAAGATCCTTGCTGAGGCTGCCCCCCGCAGCCCCGGCAAGAGCCTTGCCGGGGCAACTTGCCCAATGCCAGCGGAGTGAACCACCCTTGAGCCCACCGGCTCCAACCTAACCAACTGTGTTGGAACCAAGGCTTGGGAGGTGCCTATGTGGTGGCATGCAAATCTTCGTCAAACTCATAAATATGCGAGTTCAGATGAGGACTAGAAGACGACGACCCTCGGCGGGATCCTAGCCGAGGAAATCCACAAGACCCCTGCCGAGCCCCCAGCAAGACCCTTGCCGAGGGCGTCAGCAGGGCCACTACCAGGCTCGCACCAGCCAAGACTCCACCACGTTCACATGCAGCTGCCAGCCCAACCAGTTGGGCAGCCACCTGCGTGGCAACATGCATCTTCCAGGCCAAATCAACATGCAGCTTCCAGATCTTCCTAAAGGCCCTACCACCATGCCACCTCAGCTGCCTGCCTGCCTACATGGCACTGCATGCATCGCTAGCCTGGGCGCGTGTCAAAGCGAGGCGAAGCGGCGACGGATGGACGGGCCTCGTTCCCGTCCCCGATAAAGCTAATGGACACCTACATAGTGCATTTAATGCACTTTATCCCGTAATGTCGTGCGATAAGATCGTGCACTGTAGGCCTTTCCACCTCCTGTGTGCCACTGTGCACTACAAAAAAATACACTTCCATGATGATACGTGTTTGTCACAGTAGGTCACATTTTCTGTCATGCATGTACATCCATGACAAATTTATGACAGAATCAAGATAGTCATACCCGTGTTGTCGTAGAAGTGTTCCATGACATTAGCAAACTTATCATCACGGAAGTGTCCACTTCCATGACGATATATTGCGCGTCACAGAAGTGCTTTCATCAACCGTGACCGACACGTGGCATACACCATAATGGAACGCCGTTAAGCTATCGGGTCCGGTTTTGGATCCGATAACCCGTTAACAGCCCCGACTAATGGGGATTTTCCACGTGTAAAATCATCATTGGCTGGAGGAAACACGTGTCGGCTCACCGTTGGGACAGATGTCATCCACTCATTGGACCCAAAGCACCTATGATACGTCGACATGTGGCACGGCCCAACAAAGGCCCATATAGGTTAGAACGGCCGGCCCAGTCAAAGGCCCATAGTACTTACTCAGGTACTAGTTGGCCAGCCCAATAACGGCTTGCTTAATAAAGGCCCACTTACGGCGCGAAGCTAGATCTGGCCCATTAATTGTTTGCTGAATATTTGGGCCCATTTATGGCCCGAAGCCAGATCTGGCCCGTTAATTGTTCGTCGAATATTTGGGCCCAATTACAGCCCAGTGACTTTCGGCTTGTTAGAGGCCCAATGTAGACATGGGCCCATTTCAGCCCGGTGTGACTTTCGGCCTAGGAATGGCCCGGGCTGCCCATGGGCCATATATGGTCCAACGGGACATCGGGCCCACTAACGGCCTGTGATAAAGGTGGAAACAGTTAAGCCCAACATGACTTTGGGCCTGTTAAAGGCTTGTCGCATAATTCGGCCCGTTGATGTATGTACTAAGCTTTCGGCCTCTTAAAGTCCCATGATATCAGTGGGCCAACTAAGGCTCGAGATATGTTTAGGCCTGGTAACTGCCCGTGATATAACTGGGCCCAAAAAGGCTCGGTCTACATTTCAGCCTGCTGAAGGCCCGTCAACGACTAGTGAAAATTGAGGCCCAATATGCATTTCGGCCTGCTAAAGGCCCATGGTTTCATCTAGGCCGTAACAGGCCAGTACAATATTCATCCTATTAATGGACCAACACTACCTGGGCCAAACAAAGCGCTGGGTCCACAAAAGGCTTAACTAAAATATAGGCTGGTGTAAGTTGTGGGCCTCGCGCAAAGTGTGAAGCCCCAATCATTCGTGCCCAAGAAAGATGCAGGCCGGCCCAATTGTGGCCCGCTAAACACCAGGCCCGTTATAGGCGAATGTTTCGGCCCGGTCAACTACATCTGATTTTTTTCAGATAGCGAATGATGGCAGTAACTAGTAAGAATTAAGAACAAACTTACTCTATACAATAAAGAAATTACGACATAGTAACTAAGAATAAACCTACACTATACAATAAAGGATTTATGGTATATTACATCCACTGGGCATCGAAGTTCGCCACCAGTGATCATAAAGTGCAACGAAGAAGCAAATTACAAAAACTAGGCACCATTGCAGCGTAACAAAATAATACTGAACCGAGACCACTTCCAAGATAGTTCAAGAAAGGTTAGCCTTGCGCGGGAACTGCTGCGCAAGCTGCTGAGCAAGGCTGTGAGACCGGCCTAGCATATCGGTCATAGCTTCCAGGTGTAGCTTTTTAGCGATGAGGTTCACATTGGTGTTCTCTGCAATCTTTCTTAGAGATAGGACTTCAAGTCAAAGTTCATTTGCAGAATGCCTTTCTACTAGAACTTGGGACTGAAGAAGTCAAACTGATTTAGACAAAGAATTCTGTGAGCTTGTCTGACTGCTAGTCTCAAGTAACTTGAACACTGCATCAAGATAAGACTTTGGGGTTGTCTCACTATCTTCAAGATGTTTTGCCTTCTTTGCTGCAATATATGTTGGGTTTGTCGCACAGCCTTCAGCAGACTTGTGCATGCCATCAGGCATATCACCCTGAAACAAAGCAGAGAGATGACAGGTTTTGCACGTGTATAAACAAAGATGATAAATGTGCTGTCAATTCCATCCAATTTCAAATTAGAAAATAAAGAGTAAGTTCAAAATATCAATAGCATAATTTGGCATTGTTCATAATGCGGGGAGCTTCACCACAGTACTGGATTACCATGTCAACATAACAAGCATAGATGAAGGGCAAAGAAAATCATTATATCTATTTTGGTTAATGTGCATGACATGTTGTTCATATCATTAGCCACATCAGTAAGATAAAACAGGAGATGACAAGGTGCAAACATGGGCTACTTCACTACACATTGGATTATAGATCCACAAAAACAAGCATACATATAGGGAGTATTGAGTAATGTGCATGGTATGAATAAGGAATTTGGTTTTACAAGTAAAACTTAGAACTTACGGTTCTTGCGAACATGCATTTTGGTAGAAACAGCAAGCTAAACAGCAGTAAACGATAGGGAGTATGAGCAAATTAAACAGCAGTTGAGGATAAAGGCTTTAGAAGGACTGACTTACATTAACAGTTAACACCGGCTTTATAATGCCCTTCTCCATGTCAAGGGAAGGATAACTCAAGAATTTCAGCACAGAATCTTCTTCATAAGCATTGCATGTACTCTACATTTTGTAGAGAGTAATTATAGATATGATAATACTGGAAGGGATAGAGGATAATGAAGATAAGATGTAGATTGATGCTACATAATCAACTACCAATCCCTGGAAGTACAAGCATTACAGGACAAAATGTACTGATAAGAGCAATGGGCTACACTTCTGCACTGGCATTGTCTGTGTGTTCTACTTTTTGGTAAGATTAAATATAGATCTGATCTTTTTTAGTAAATGGTGGGCGAGGGAGATAAGATGCAGAATGCTACACAATGAACCAATCCATCTTCCCATAATACAAGAGTGTTTTGAACACTGGTGTACTGTACAAAACGTTCTTATATTATGGGACGGAGGGAGTAGCTGTTAATGTAAGTACAGTGATAGACGACGTTCAGTCCTTACAAGAGGATTGCAGAGCTAAACCTCTTCAAAAGCATTGGGTTGATTCTAAATTTATGTAAGAGTCCATACAGATCTTATAATGTCCACCAAATGGATGATAACGAGGCTAACATGTGCAGTGATGCTACATAATCAAACAACTATGAAAGTAAGTATGGTCATACAGGGCAAGAGGTACTCACAAGAGAAATGTAGTGTGCAGTATAGTTGCGAGATTCTATGGTCCCTTGAGAATGAATGTTCTTCTGCTAACAGTTTTCGTACAAGTGAGACGTTAAGGCAAATGCAGAAATGTAGTTCAAATTGTGATGTGATATCATAGATAGTACCTTACGCTGCAACCAAGACCAATGTGTAATAAGATTATTCTAGTCACCGTCGGATAAATGTAGCACCGAAGACTTTACAGAAATTTCATTTAGAGGCTTGCCATCAAAGTGCGCTTGCCTCAGGTAGGAACGATACTTCATCAACGAGTGCTTGAAAAGTGCAACCAACCCTTGCTCGTCTTCACAATCCAGTTTGGTCCTCGCCTATTTAAAAGAATGACATCGTGTGTCTTCTGTCAGTAGAAACATATGTAGTAATGACCATGAATAACGTTAGTACATTACTTACGCGTAAGTTGCGGAGGAAGATTGGAAATTGTTCTATGTCTGCGGTATAATCTTTCCATGAAGTAAAGATGCGCACAAAGTTCCTGACAACAATATAAGCTTTGTCTTCAAAACTGGGAAGAAATAGAACAGGGGTCCTATTTGCTGCAATTGGGGCTCTCTCTGGTTCGAAAAGGGATTTGGCAACTGGATTTGGTGTACTCTTTGCTGGAATGGGGTTTTGCTTCGTAGAGCTGGTGATATGTCAACTCGCATAATCATAATGTTTGCTGCAGTTGGGGTCTGCTGAGTTGGGGCATCAGAAATGACCAGTGTAGTAGGGCTAGAGTCTACTAGAGTTGGGGTGTTTTGTGGGTCAGGTGATATTGCAACTACACCTAATGGGCTATTTGATTTATCAGGTGCCACTACCTTTTCCAAATACTTTGCTTGTGCTCCTCCATGATCAGCAATCGCCCTCTTCCTTTTGAACGTCTGATACACAAGAACAACATTTGAATGGATAAATATGGTATGATGACAGATGGAATATGCACTGAAAATGGATAGGCAGGCCGTATTCACATACACGATGTGTAAACTAAGCTAATGGAAGTTCAACAAAGTAGAAGCAATGGAAATCATTAGTTGCAAGATATGTGCGACAAATATAACCTTGGAAAGTTAGAGCAAGCACCTTGATGGGTGAATAAGATAGGGCATCTTCCTCTGACTCCTCCACTTGGGAGCTATATTGACTTAGGTCTCCCTCTAGCTCAGAATCACTGTTAGGATCATATTCTGAGCATGAATCTGTAGGTGGAGAGTGTTTGCATTGCATCCAGACTTGATTTCAGTCCCTTAATGCCAAGTTTGACAGCCATGGCATTGTTCTGCTTTATTCTTTTTTTGATCAATCAAAGACAGTAGGAGAGGATCCTACTGACATTTTTCATTCATTATCACACCAAATACATTTTGTAGGGGCACACAGGCGCACCCAAAGGGGTATCCTCTGACCCTACATCCTCATCCTCCAATCACATGGTGAGGGGTGATGAGGAGAAGCAGAACGTTACAACTAAAACAAAGTTACTCTTATACAATGGAGTTTACAAAACTTTTCATGAACCCCACTAAATAGGGTTTGACTCTATGAGTTAGAAGAGCAAATTCCGTCTTAAACCTTTTCTTCCAAGAGGGGAGTGAGTTGGGGATACTCCTGAATATTTTATCATTACGTTCCTTCCAGATTGCCCACACCGCTGTCATAAAGATCTCCATAAACATGGGCTGGGTCCAGCTTTCGTTTCCTTGATGGATTTTGATCAGACGGTCACCCGGGTCACCAAATTGCACCCCGATTTATCCCCAGCAATCAGCACTAAATAGATAGTCAAAAAATAGATGCTCCACTGTTTCCTCTTCCCCATTGCCACACAGGGCACAGTTGGTTCCATCTGCAATGTTCCAGTGTCGCCTTCTCAGCATGTTTTTGGGGTTAGCG
This sequence comes from Triticum aestivum, assembly GCF_018294505.1. Lineage (NCBI taxonomy): Eukaryota > Viridiplantae > Streptophyta > Magnoliopsida > Poales > Poaceae > Triticum > Triticum aestivum. The sequence continues at coordinate 87,562,640 of NC_057800.1, forward strand.
CGATTAGCTGTGACCAACCACATGAAAACTTTGATTTTCATTGTACATTTAGATTTCCAAATCCATTGAAAGGCATCATCCGCAGTCACATTTCTGAAGTAGTAGGCATAGAACTATCGGGATGAGTATTTGGCTCCCCATACACAAGACCACACGCCCTTTTCCCCACTGGTGGGGTGCGTGCATGCTGTCAGTTCCTATATCTATCGTGGTTCATCTCTTGCTTCGAGGGAGAGGGGGAGGAAGAACTCATCTTGCAGGTTGGTCATCGCAAGAAAGTGAGCCACCGAAGAGTCCTCCTCTCTGACAAACGAAAAAGCCCTGGGATGAGAAGTTTCCAGCGGTTGTTCGAGCCATAGATCCTTCCAGAAGAGGACGGTGGAACCATCTCCAACAGTCACCTGTGTGATCCCACGGTATGTATTGCTAAGGTTCGTCACATCCCGCCACCAAAATGACCCGCAGGTCTCCGTCGCATGCGGGATTTTACCATCATAGTACGTGGACCAGATGAGTTCACACCAGGGCGTATCTTTTTTGTTGTAGAAGCTGTGTAGGAATTTCATCAGCAATCCTTGGTTTTGGATTTTTATGTCAAGGATTCTGAGGCCTCCATGTGGTTTCGGTCCGCACACTAGATCCCATGCAGCTAGCGAGTTGCAGGACTCACTGTTCTCTGTTTTCTTGCGCCATAGACACCTCCTTCTTATTTTGTCTAGGTACTCCACTATCTTGGGGGGAATTTTGAGGGTGCACATGGGGTATATCATTAGCAAGGTAATCAACGAGTTCAACAGGGTCAGTTTGCTCCCCTGGTTCAGCATACACAGGGAGGAGGATAGCTTGTGCTCGGCATTTTCCACCACTGGCATAAGGTCCGATACCGATGGCCTTGTAGTCCCCATCGGCAACCCGAGATAAGTGAACGGTGTCGACCCAATGGAGCATTGCAGCATCTGCGCCAATTGATTTACGAGATCATCCTGTACATTGAGCGGAATCACCATTGACTTGTGGAAGTTTATCTTTAGCCCGATGGAGTCAGTGTAGTCCAGTAGGATCTCTTTCATGTGAGCAACTTGTGTGGGACAAGCCGGCATGATCAGAATGGTGTCGTTCGTGTATTGTATCACTGGGTAATCTGTCGATCGTCTGCTTAGAATAGGCAGTTGAATCAAGTCATTTCTGTGTGCATCATTAATTGCTGCTTGCAAGAGGTCCGCCGCGAGGACGAATATGAGCGGGGAGAGAGGATCCCCCTGGCGAACACCACACTTGCATAAAAATTGTCGGCCGGGAACCCCTTTAAGGAGGACCGATGACGTCCCCGAGATGAAGATCATTTTAATCCAATTCAGGCATCAATCACAAAAACCCATATGCCTCATTATCTCAATCATGGATGAGTGTTCAATTGTATCGAACGCCTTCGCAAAGTCTAGCTTCAGGAGGATGATGGGTTTCTTGGAAGACTGGCATTGATATATGTATCCAAATGCCCACACCAAACAATCTTGGATCGTTCGGGTCCTGATGAATCCGTATTGATTTTTATGAATAATCTTGAGGACGAGTTTCTGTAGACGATTGGCCAGTACTTTTGTGATAATTTTCATGCAGCAATTCAGCAGTGTGATGGGACGGAAGTCATTGGATGTTTCAGGCGAAGGAACTTTCGGTATCAGCATGATAAAGCCCGAGTTGACACTGGTGAGATCCAAGTTGCCATCATAGAAATCTTCACATAACTTATAGAAGTCTTCTTTGATGATCTGCTAGCAAGATTTAAGAAATGTTCCATTAAAACCATGCGGGCCGGGGGCGCGGTCAGCGGGCATGGATCTGATAACCTCATCGATCTCCTTATGGGTGAATGGTGCGACCAGACTTTCCAACCCATCGATTTTCTTGATGATCCTCTGGAGGTCAAATTTCATCACTGGAGTGGAGCCAGTACCCAGCCGTTCTCTGAATGCAGTGAAAAAAATCGCTTCTTTTGCATTGTGATCAGTGGCAATTGATCCATCTGGAAGTTTGAGCGAGGCAATTGAATTCCTCTGGAATCTCTCAGTTTCTAGGGATTGGAAGAGTTTAGTATTTTCCTCACCAAATTTGATGTATCTGATGGTGCAATGTTTCTGCCAATACTCATTCTGAAACTGCAATAGCTTGATAAGATGGGCTTTAACAATTATTCTTTTCATGCACGCAAGCTCATAATCATTATGATGCTGTTCAGAATCTGAGATTCATGAAAACATAAAAAGTAGTCAGATTATCTATGGAATGCATTGCGGATTCAACTCGAAGAGTGTCTCCCTATAAACCCCTGCATATGCAAAGTTCACCCCCAACTGTGCTGACCAGACAACACACAGAAATACAAACCCCTTATGTCTCTATAACAGGCAGACACACATTTCAAAACTGAAGTAGGAACATTAGAATTATATGAAATTCGTATTTGAACAAATAAACTAAGGAATTATGAGTGGCATAATGTCTAGCTTCTAGGGTGGAGTGTTGGTAGTGCGACACAAAGCAAGTAGGCAGATTGTATTCCATGTAAAAGATCGAAGCCTATGTAAAAGTTGGAAATGACACTTTCTTTCTATACAATGCAGTGTTCGTTTCCCACACATGATGGAAGATATCACATAGAGAAATACTATTCACTCATGTCTACGGTTGCAGTATTTAGAAACAGGGTGGTCCACCCTAAAAGAATATTGACAACAAATATGGCAAGGCAAGCATAGATGTAGTGAATCAATCATTTACTTGTGAGCTCACTAGGACAAGTATGCAGAATTGTAACTGCAGTAAGAGACCGTCCAAAATCTGAATCAAGAAGTTTGTCTAGCACTTATTGTTTGCAACTAATCGACATGAATAATTGGATATTATATCAAATGAGTAAGAAAGACAAGTAAAATCTTCAACAAACCTGGCTTGAAGTAGTAATCTAGGTCAATGTCACTACGACCAAGAATCCAAAATGACTAGTGTCTGTTCCTAGGGCCGGAATTTTGAAAACCCTATGAACTTTACAGGTACTAAAGATTACCGAAATACATCTAAACCATTAAGTGTAGGTAGCACTAAGCACACAACAAACCCTAATGACAGTCCTGCGTAATGAGTAATGAATCAGTTAGAAAATGGGTGATGAAGAGTGGCTACTGAGTGTTGAGGACTTATCTCAGGATAAATCAGGTTGGCTTAGTGGGTGCTGCACGCCTGAGCCCTGAACGGACTGGGAAGGTAGGCACGGCAGCGCGCTCGGGCAGCGGTGACGCTGTTGGGCGAGCGGCTCCTGACCTCCTGTTAGTCCGGCGTCTCCTCCTAGAGTCATGCCGTCCAGGGATGGCAAGTCACCGGCGAGGCAGGCGGCTGGGGGTGAGTAGAGATCGGAAGTGCGCAGCATAACAGAGGGGAATCGGGGCCTGGGACGACCCAAAATCCCAGGGTGGGCCGACCCACCGTGGGCACCCTGTAGAGATACACACCCGAGCGGCAAACATGCATTTTCGAAACTAATTTAGGAACATTTAGCTGACCAATTAAACAAATCTGTTTTAATAATATCATATTCGTATTTGAACAACAAAGCTTGTTTAGCTTGATGGGTCGAGCAGTGCTACTATGACACGAAGCGCGTATTCTGATCGTATAGTGATCATAAAAGGGGGAAACCGAAGAAATGATATTTAGTAGCCATTGTTTGCTTCGAACTAAGAATATAATTCTAAGAGATGAAAAGAAAGTAGAGTAACCAAGTTAAGATCTATTTTCTGGTTGAGATCAAAAAGTTGAGGAGATATGAAGTACCACCTCTCTTTCGGCACCGTGTAGGCATCGGGGGTGCGATGGCTGTCGGTGGTGTTGAAGCAGATCTGCGACGGTAGACGGGTGCATCAGGGGATAAGTCCCATTGCGGTGGAAGAGAAGGTCGTGTGAGCGGCCCCAGCAAAGAGGACGACGGCGCCGATGAAGCGAGAGGACGTGATGTAAGGCTCTTGGTCCGTCGCCGTGGATGAGAAACGTCCATCTCTAGCAGTGGACGACGCGTTCTTGGTAGGCGCTCCGGCATGGTGGAGGACGGTGGCGATGGATGTGGTGGAGGACGGGGGCGATGGATGTGGTGGAGGACGACGATGATGGATGGGGTGGCAGACGGAGGCTGGTGTGGGGATGGCGTTCTAGCGCGGACGGTGTATGAATGGGAAAATGGAGGGAGAGGTATAGGGCGCCTATCTGAAATATGGGAAAATTACGAACTTAGCCCCCGTTTAAAATTTGGACGTCTCGTCGGTTGGGGATACGACGATAATCTCGCATCTCGCCAATATTTTCCCAGAGCAATTTCGGGCGAGGAGAGGGTGGTTGGCGCCCATGGTTGGTGCCCACGGTGTATGAACGGGGCTAACAGGTAGGGCGGTTGTGTCACGTCTGAGTGAAGTTACAAAGCTGCCCCTATTGAAAATATTTACCTACATTGATTTCGGTCGAGTCGAGTTTGTTTTGCCGCCCACCGTGTATGAATGGGGAAATGGAGGGAGAAACATAGGTCTTTCCGACGAGCTTGAATCAAATGTGTTTTGCCGCCCATGTTTGGCGCCCACCGTGTCGGAATGGGCTCAGAGGCTGTCGTGTCACGTCTTATTGAAGTTACTATCCTACCCCTATTTAGAGAAGTGGAAATTGGGCCGATGGATTGTCCGTGTAATGGGTAGACAGTAATTTCCATCTCCCAAACACTTGGCTTCGGGCAGCCGACATGGGAGTGGACATTTTGCCGCTTCTTTCGAATTTTGGGACAATAAGCATCCATGTTTACCCTGGCAACTAAATTCGAATCCATTTTGTATTCCTATACGAATCTTTATAAATCATTCTATGTGTTTTTATATATCTTCAAAAGGACGACAAAGATGTAATCCAATATCATATATGAATATGGTTTACAAATGCCGATACTCAAATTCAGAAGTTAGAATCCAGTTTAAGGTGAATTCGAATATTTGGAACACTTCATGTCCAACTCAAATGTCACACGCAGCATAATGTGTACTCCCATTTAGATATGTACACAAGCGATGTATCAAGATTCAAATACCGAGTGAATCAACCAAGAATGTACAGAACTAATAGACATATAAACACTTATAGAGTATATGGATCAATAATATCAACTAACATACATAAGCCAGGCCGTTGTACTTTTCTTTGCTACAACAGCATCCTTTTTTTAGCCAAGCTACTACATCATCTTGGCCCTTTCTGATGCGTGCCACTTATGGTCCATCTATACTACTATTATTACTGAATGCACATTCAGCCCGATTGGCATATTTGTAGGTCTGGCACAGCAATCAAAATGAAATGTCTCCGAGTCTTGTCAATTAATACAGACTTGTGCTCAAATAAAATTACAAACCAAAAAACAAAAAACAATTATTACATGATCTCTAAAACAAATGGTTTGATTGATTACATGAACAAACAATACAAAGGTTATTCAATGATGGAAAGAACATTTCACCTATGATTTACCAAGTGGGAATTTAATTTCCTTTTTTCCTTCAGGACCTTAACAATGTGGTCAGTCTCAGCTTGCTTCGTTTTGAAATCCACCAAATATTTAATGGTTGTCTTGAGTACTGCTACTGATTGTGCTGTTTGCTTCCTCAACATGTCAACTTCATCTCTAAGTGCAGAAGCAGAATCTCTTCCTACCACTAGTTTAGCCTCTAGAGCATCAGCAGTTGGCAATTCATAATGCACAATTGGGCCGGTGCCACTGTTGTGGGATGATACAACGTCCATGGGGACCTCGCTCTTTGATCTTGGGCTAACCTGTTTTGCCATTAAAGTTCCGATTGGATTCAGAAAAGTTGAAGTTAGCAAAACATCTCAAGTGGGAGTTATAACAGCAAACTAGTTAAACAAACAAGGAATTAAAGAGTTTCAATTCGATGCTGAAAAGTAGTCATTAACATCATTGTAACCCATTGTTGCAGCAGCAAAGCAGTTAAACAAACAAGTAGCTATTTAAGTCCAGGCAAACAGGTAATTCTTAACAGTAAGTATCAAACACATAGGTAGGTGCAGTCTATAATAGGATTAACAGGTTGTGGCATTATGTAATCAGTAGCAAACTAAATTAAGCCAAGCAACATAATTGAACAATTTTGCAATAAGTGTCTAACTAAAATTCCGAGAAGCAGGTAATTGAACTTACGCTAGTTCTTTGTACAGGTACACTACAACTTCTTTTTCGCTTACAAGGTTGTACAAAGGAGTCCATGGCATCAATTGCTTGGATACGCAGTACCAATACTTCTTTCTTCCCACACTGCATTGGTAAGTTGAATGGTTAATCTGGTAAGATGGTGCATCCTTGATATGTTATATGAGGACGTGTAGTCAGACTAGTTGTAGCCACACACATCACACTGGCTTTTACTATATATTTCATGCGATTACTTTTGGCATATCAAGATCTAAGCAATCTACAATAGGATGAAAAGACTGGCATCCTTCACATTATTGGCGAACTCAGTTCATAGAAACAAGCAATTCAACCATTCTGTGGGTAAATCAAAAGCACCACTGGAATATTTTTCACTACCCCTATCATACACGCAAAAAGGGGCGACGCCACCATAGGGGCTGGTATGGGCGACTGCCTCGGGTGACTCGAAAGTGTGCACCTAGTTTGATTCATCCAGGTTGGCCCAGGATAGTTTTGTTCATCCCAACGCACGAGCAGGCAATGTAAAAAATGAAGAAAAATGGTTTGAGGGAGTCCTGGATTAGGGGGTCTCCGGACATCCGGACTACATCCTTTTGGCTGGAGGGTTGGACTATGAAGATACAAGATTGAAGACTTCGTCTCGTGTCCGGATGGGACTCTCCTTGGCGTGGAAGGCAAGCTTGGCGATACGGATGTGTAGATCTCCTTCCTTGTAACCGACCTTGTGTAACCCTAGCCCCCTCCGGTGTCTATATAAACTGGAAGGTTTTAGTCCGTAGGACAACATACAATCATACCATAGGCTAGCTTCTAGGGTTTAGCCTCTATGATCTCGTGGTAGATGAACTCTTGTAATACTCATATCATCAAGTTCAATCAAGCAGGACGTAGGGTATTACCTCCATCAAGAGGGCCCGAACCTAGGTAAACATCGTGTCCCCTGCCTCCTATCACCATCCACCTTAGACGCACAGTTCGGGACCCCCTACCCAAGATCCACCGGTTTTGACACCGACATTGGTGCTTTCATTGAGAGTTCCACTGTGTCGTCACCATAAGGCTCGATGGCCCCTTCGATCATCGGTAACGATGCGGTCCAGGGTGAGGTTTTCCTCCCCAGACAGATCTTCGTATTCGGTGGCTTCGCACTACGGGCCAATTCTCTTGGCCATCTGGAGCAGATCGAGAGCTACACCCCTGGCCATCAGGTCAGGTTCGTAAACTTAAACTACACTACCAACATCTGCGGAGACTTGATCTTCAACGGATTCGAGCCCATGTCAGGTACGCCGCACAATCACGACGAGCATGACGTAACTCTGCCATCGGACAGTGTTCGGGAGATCGCATCTGCAACTACTCTGGCCTTTAATCCGGAGCAAATTGCGCCATCTGAGGACGGAGGGATAGACCCCGTCATGGAGGCCACACTCTCAGTGGCGATGGAGCCGAATACTGACCTCACCCCTTACGAGAGCCGTGTTGCCGAACCACTGGATTCATCTTCGGCCACGGACTCCGAGCCGCCTGCATTCGTGCCTATCGAATCTGGTTGGGCACCGATCATGGAGTTCACCTTCGTGGATATCTTTCAGCACTCGCCTTTCGGCGATGTGCTAAATTCATTAAGGTATCTCTTCTTGTCAGGAGAACCTTGGCCGAACTATGTCCGTCTAGAATGGGATGCGGACAACGAAGAAATTCGCTGCCCACCCACCACCCACTTAGTAGCCTCTGTCGACGATTTAACCGACATGCTCGATTTCGACTCCGAAGACATCGATGGCATGGACGACGATGCAGGAGAGGAACATGAACCAGTACCCACGGGGCGTTGGACAACCACTTCACCACATGATATATACATGGTGGATACACCCAAAGAAAACAATGACGAAGAACAGCAGGATGCAGCGATGAAAAGCTCCCTCGAGAAGCAATCAAAGCGTTGGCGTAGGTACCGCTCAAAATCCCGCCTCAGCAAAAACAACGATAACAGCGCAAGAGAAAATAACACTCCGGTCAATTCCAGAGGAAACGATGACCACATCGACCCAGCGGCAGAGCACAACGAAACTGCAAACGGCGAACACAGTACGGATCCGATGTCCGAACACAGCGACGCCAAGGATAAACCTCATCAAACCCCCTTTGGGGAGGAAAACAGTCAGGACGAAGATGCACACATCATCCCGGAAACGCACTTGGAGCAAGAGAACCTCCACAGAAGGCTTATTGCCACAACGAGGAGTTTGAAGAAGCAGAAGCAAAGGCTTAAGGCCGCACAAAATACGCTCAACAACAGGTGGAACAAAGTTCTCGACAATGAAGAAAAGTATGGTGGAAGTTACCACATAAAGAACTATCCAAAGCGCAAGCTATTACCTGAATTCGATGATGAGGCCTTAGAGCCCACACAGCCGAAAAATGCAATGGCCAACCGACCGGATCAACAACCTTGCGACCGCGATAGAGCGGCTAACAAGGCCGCACATAAGTCAACACACGATCTACGTGAGGACTTGCGCCAAAAATCCGGTATGACCAGATCCATCTATGGATCTAGGAAGCGCGCTCCGGCACAAAATCAAAACTGAATACTACAACCGTCTGAATGCCATGATACATCCAAATATAGGGGTGCCGCACACCCCCTATGTTTCACCGATGAGGTGCTGGACCACGAATTCCCAGAAGGATTCAAACCAGTGAACATAGAGGTGTACGACGGGACCACAGACCCTGGGGTCTGGATTGAGGACTTTATCCTCCATATCCATATGGCTCGCGGAGATGACCTCCATGCCATCAAGTACTTGCCCCCCAAGCTTAAAGGACCAGCTCGGCACTGGCTGAAAAGCCTCCCCGAAAACTCAATTGGAAGTTGGGAGGAGCCCGAAAACTCGGAATGGCTCGCCAGACACCTCGGCCAAGAAAAACCGAGAACAATGGCAGCCCTGACAAGCCTCATGACCCTCTTTTGCGCGGGCGAAGATAGCTGGTTAGCTCGCAGTAGCACCAGCGACCCAAACACATCCGAAGTCAGGGATGGCAATGGAAAACCATGACGTAGTAAAAGCAAGCGTCGAAATAAAGAAGACAACCCAGATAATACGGTGGTAAACGCTGGATTCAGCGGTTGTCGACCAGGTCAGCGGAAAAAGCCTTTCAAAGGCAGCAGAGATGGACCGTCCAACCTAAACAAGATTCTAGACAAACTATGTCAGATTCATGGCACCCCCGATAAACCTGCAAATCACACCAACAGAGAATGCTGGGTCTTCAAGCAGGCCGGTAAGCTTAACGCTGAACACAAGGGGGGAAGACACCAAGTGAAGACGAGGACGAACCTCGCCAGCAAAGCACTGGAGGACAGAAAAAATTCCCACCAGAGGTTAAAACAGTAAACATGATCCATGTGACGAAGAGAAGAAGCAAACATGCACTCCGAGACATATGTGTCGTAGAGCCCGTCACCCCTAAGTTCACCCCCTGGTCAGCCTGCCCGATCACTTTCGATCGCAAGGATCACCCGACAAGCATCCGGCACGAAGGATTGGCTGCCTTGGTGTTAGACCCAATAATAAACGAATACCATCTCACACGAGTCCTTATGGACGGCGGCAGTGGTCTAAATCTGATATATCAGGACACAGTCCGCAAAATGGGGATAGACCCGACAAAAATCAGCCGCAGTAATACTACCTAAAAGGGAGTAATACCAGGCCCAGAGGCTCGCTGCATGGGCTCTCTATTACTAGAGGTTGTATTTGGTTCTTCCACAACTTCCGAAGCGAAAGTTAACTTTCCACATCGCTCCATTCCGAAGTGGCTATCAAGCACTACTCGGAAGAGCGGCTTTCGCTCGTTTTAATGCAGTACCGCATTACGCTTCTCTCAAGCTTAGGATGCCCGGTCCACGTGGCACCATCAGAGTTAGTGGAAATATTGAGTGTTCTCTACGCACAGAAGAACGTGTGGCGGCTTTAACAGCTGAGCACTAGACGGCCTCACCTACCAAAAAAAATGTTAGGTCGTCAATACCACGGATACGGTTAGACGAGTGCGGCACATCACTACATATACATAAGATTGGTTCGATGGTTAAACCCTCATAGATGGTACCAGGGGCTTCCCGCGTGTAATCAGGGCTAGTTTTGCTCAACTTGACTTATCTTGAATTTTCAATGGCTTATTGATAATAACCAATTTTCTGGCACGGCAAATTTCACCTAAGTTCTTCTCTTTTACATATGACAATCGTGCTACACCCGTCCAGGACATGGCACAATGGAGACACATGCGCAGACGTGCAGCAGGCACCCGCTCAAAGGTTTCTTTTCAGATTAAGACCCTGCGTAAACCTTTTTTACTGTCCCTTGTTGATTCACATCCTCCGGATACTCAATACAACCGAGAAGGATGCTGACATTATTGGCATGTGGCCACGTCAGGATATTGCACGTACCTGGACAGTAGGGGTTTATTATTAAGGGCATTGTTCAGCCCGGCATATGCTATAAAGACCGAATACCTTGGGGAGTGTTCGGCGTCGCGAGTTTGGCCTTATATGCATCAGCTCAGAATCATGTCTTTTGTCAAATGTTGGGTTTGCCCAGCTCCCGTGTTTTGCTACCTTACGTTCCGCTCTATTGGCTAAGGCGGCACCGGGAGAACTACTGCGATTGTGCCCTGGTTCATCCGGATGAGCACCTCAGTAGAGAAAGCCGAAAACTGACTGTCACGATAAAGCGTGAGACTGGTCAACCACTCAATGACTTAGCGGAATCTTCTTGATTCCTCCGCATTAACGAAGGGCCGTTTCCCGGTCATGTACGTACGCGCCCCTCATTCGGACGAGCACGGAAGTACCAGGGGCTATATAGTAGTCCCACCGTCAAACTCCTCTGGCTAAGTGAAAGTGGTAAAGAAATATAGTCTGATTGCCTCGTTCGCTGCGCTACCACCTCCTTCATGGAGCAAGACATTGGATCAAGTGTGAATACGCGTTTCTTGTGAACACCCCCGCATTATATGCGTGGGGGCTGAAGCCGACGACTGCAATCTTTCAGGTTATATACATATATACATAAACGGCCGCACAGGAGGCATCATAATACTTTCAGGCAAAAGTATAAACACAGCCTTTATAATTCAATAAAACATCATTTTTACAATGGGAATACATGTCACTAGAACATAATATTCTTCGAGCACTGAGCCTCTATCGAACGAGCGCCTTCAAGGACTTATTCAAAGTAGTGCTCGGCAGCTACTCGGCCCACGGCCAAACCCTGTGTTGCAATAGTGGTGGCCTCCATCTCTGCCCAGTATGTCTTGACACAGGCAAGTGCCATCCGCGCACCCTCTATGCACGCTGACCTCTTCATAGCATCGATGTGCGGCACAACACCAAGGAATTGTCGAACTAAACTAAAGTAACTATTCGGCCTTAGCCCTTCTTGCCACAGATGATCCACAACAGACCTCATGGCAAGTCTGGACAACCAATGGAGCTCGGCCCACTCGGCCATTCACTCATTCAACAGCAGCGGACACACTGGAGCATGGAACTGTGACCAGAACAGCTTTTCCACTTCACGATCTTTTTGATCCTTGAAGTACTCGGCCGCATCAACATCACTTGCTGCCAAATCCACGTATGCATCTGCAGAACTCCATAGTTGATCAAGAGGGGCATACTTTGGATCCCCGAACTTCGTCCACAACAAAAAGGGCTTCCCAGCCGCGATATCTCCAGCTTGATGCAGCTCCTCCTTCGTCGCTCTGATTTTGGAGCGGGCTTCCTTGGCTGCTACCATGGCCTTCTCCAGGTTCGTCGCCTTCGCTCGGCTTTATTTTTCAAGAAGCTGGTAACGGTCAGCGGCATCTTTCAACCCAACGGCCATCTTGGTCATTCTTTCCTTGCTTTGGCAATGTGTGGCCTGTTCGGCCCTCAGCTCTTTGACCGCCTTCAGAGCGGCCGCATCGCTATTTGTGGCTTGTTCCTTGGCTTGAGCAATTCTGCCCGAAGGGACTCCACAGTGGCAGCTCCATCTGCAGTCACAACATATTAAAGATAATGGCATCATGCTCCTCTTACTATGTGTTGATCACCGGAGAAATCACATACCCTATGCCTCGTCAAGCCGCTTGTTGACAAGCACGATGTCGGCATCTGCCGCATCAAGTTGCCACTTTAGCTCGGCAAACTCATCAGTCCGGCTAGCCACCGGACCTTCAGCCACCTGCACATGAAGGCGGTATGATTAGTACCTGGGACTATGATCCTCTGTTTGCCGCCGTTCTCGACGGCAACCAGAGTCTTAGGGGCTACTATCTGCATAGGGCACACCTCACGTGTGCGGTACTGTCAAAAACATACACTATTTCACATACCTCAAAGCCTTTCAGCAGACTCATAAAAGCTTCATGCAACCCGCTTTCGGCGGATGAAATCCTTTCAATCACCGTACCCATTAGCGTACGATGTGCTTCTGAGATGGCCGCTTGCTCCAAAAGATCCTTCGGTGCGTCCGACCGCACACTGTATGGTTCCGGACTCTTTCTGTTGCTCTCTTTAGGAGCTGAATACTAAGGACTTCAGGTGGCCAAAGGATTACCCTCTGGCCTTGGCGGATCAGGAGAAACCCTCCGCGACGACACTTCAGGGTCGCCTGCCTCATCCGACGGGGTGGCAGGGGGAGGTGTTTCGCTCTCCATCATCTCCGGAAGAAGATCCCCCGAAGACGAACTATGTCGAAAAGGGCTACGATCGGAACTACAAGATATATGCTTCGGTTATTATCTTCAGAAGTAATGTAAGATATTTTTACTATTAAGTACTTTTTGTTTACTTACAGCTCGGTAGAGTGTTGATCCCCTTGCGGACACTGTGCGGCAAGAGTACCCTCCGAGGAAGGACCCTCTGGCGAAGATTTCCTCCCCTGTTTGGAAACCTTTGTTTCCGGGTCTTCCGAGGTGGTCCTCTTCCTTCCTTGGGGTGAGGGAATTTTAGATTCTTCTCCCTAGCTATCCTCCTTCACGGAGGAGCTAATTCCCCCGGTTTGGACGAATAGTGAGTGAGGCCCGCTTTCAGCCTCTTTATTCCCCCCTTTATCTTCCTCTGAGGGCGCTAATAAGGCACCGGCTCGAGCATTCTTTCTAGTACTGGATTAGCCGAGCCTTCGGGAAGGGGGGCCGAACACCTAATCATCTTTGCCTTTGTTATCCAGTCCTTGTCGAAGAGCGACTTTTCATCATGATGTTATGATAAATAAAAAGACAGCGTGTTCGGCCATGGGATTACTTACTTGGGTATCAAGGCGATTACAGCTCAGACCCGCATCCTCGGTGGTGTCCGGACACTCTATTTGGGGTCCGAAGAACAACTTGTACATCTCTTCGAGTGTCATGCCGAGGAAGTGCTGAATAGTCCGCGGTCCTTCCGGGTTGAATTCCCACATACGGAGGGGTCGACGTTTGCAAGGCTTAACTCGACGAACTAGCATGGCTTGCATTACCATGACCAGGCTGACATCTCTCTCAAGGAGATATCGGATGCGACTCTACAATATCGGCACATCATTTACTGGCCCCTAGTTCATCCCCTTGTTGATCCATGACGTTAGTTGTGGTGGAGGGCCCGAGCGAAAGGCAGGGGCGGCTACCCACTTGGCACTTTGGGGAGTTGTGATATAAAATCACTCCCGTTGCCATAAACCGGACACCCATGGGAAGGAACCCTCTGGCCACGGAACATCAGTACTTTTTCTTATTGCACCACCTCTGCACTCTGCGTGACGCCCCTCGATCATCTTTGGCTTCATATTGAAAGTCTTGAGCCACAGGCTGAATTGTGGGGTAATGCGAAGGAAGGCCTCACACACGACGATTGTCGGTGTCAAAACCGGCAGATCTCGGGTAGGGGTCCCGAACTGTGCGTCTAAGGCGGATGGTAATAGGAGGCAGGGGACACGATGTTTTACCCAGGTTCGGGCCCTCTTGATGGAGGTAAAACCCTACGTCCTGCTTGATTATTCTTGATAATATGAGTAGTACAAGAGTAGATCTACCACGAGATCGACCGGTTTTGACACCGACATTGGTGCTTTCATTGAGAGTTCCTCTATGTCGTCACCGTTAGGCTTGATGGCTCCTTCGATCATCGATAGCGATGCAGTCCAGGGTGAGAATTTTCTCCCCGGACAGATCTTTGTATTCGGCGGCTTCGCACTACGGGCCAACTCGCTTGGCCATCTGGAGCAGATCGAGAGTTACGCCCCTGGCCACCAGGTCGGGTTTGGAAGCTTAAACTACACGGCGGACATCCGCGGAGACTTGACCTTCGACGGGTTTGAGCCCCTGCCGAGTGCGCCGCACGGTCACGATGAGCATGATTTAGCTCTACCATCGGACAGTGTTCAGGAGACCGCACCGGCAACAGCTCCGACCCTCAATTCGGAGCCAATTGTGCCATCCATGGACGGGTGGATAGACCCCGCCACGGAGGTCGTATTCTCAGCGGCGATCGAGCCGAGTATCGACCTTACCCTTCACGGGAGTCGTGATGCCAAACTACCATATTCTTCCCCGGCCACGGACTCCGAACCGCCTGCGCCCATGCCTGTCAAATCCGACTGGGCGCCGATCATGGAGTTCACCTCCGCGAATATCTTTCAGCACTCGCCTTTTGGCAACATACTGGACTCATTAAGGTCTCTCTCCCTATCAGGAGAGTCCTGGCCGAACTATGTTTGGCAGGATTGGGATGCGGATGACGAAGAAATTCGCCGCCCACCCACCAGCCACTTAGTAGCCACTGTCGAAAATTTGATTGACATGCTCAACTTCGAGTCCGAAGACATCGACGGTATGGACGACGATGCTGGAGATGAAGAGGAACCACTGCCCACAGGGCACTGGACAGCCATCTCATCATATGATATATACATGGTGGACACACCCAAAGAAGGCAATGGCGACGAGACAGCGGAGGATGACCCCTCCAAGAAGCAGCCCAAGCACCGACATCAGCGGCGCCGCTCTAAGTCTCGCCAAAGCAAAAGCGGTGACACCAGCACAGGAGATAATAGCACTCCGGACAGTGCCGAAGACGACAACAATCCCCTCCATCAAGATTTAGAGCATGAGGATGGAGAAGCCAGCCAGCCAGCCCCCCCCCCCCCCCCGAGAGAGCGGCAGATGGAGAGGCGGAGGATGATAATTACATGCCTCCCTTTGAAGACGAGGCAAGCCTCGACGATGACGAATTTATCGTGCCTGAGGATCCTGTCAAACAAGAGCGCTTCAAGCGCCGGCTTATAGCCACGGCAAATAGCCTTAAGAAAAAGCAGCAGCAGCTTCAAGCTGATCAAGATTTGCTAGCTGACAGATGGACTGAAGTCCTTGCGGCCGAGGAATATGAACTCGATCGCCCCTCCAAGAGTTACCCAAAGCGTAGGTTGCTACCCCGACTGGAGGAGGAAGCATTCAAACCTACATCTCCAGCATATGATGCGGCTAATCGGCCACCTCGTGCCCGCGACAGAGAGGCATTTCAGCCAAAAACTCAGCCCACACCCTGACGCCACTCAAATAAAAATAACAAGGCATGGGGAAACACGCTAGACCCGCGAGACATATTGGAGGACAAAGCAAAACATGCAAGATCGATCTACGGATCACGAGGGCGCGCCATTATGCGAGACGATAATCGTCACGCCGGATACAATAAAAGTAAATCCGGCCAGGCCGAACACAGCGGACAAGACTCATTCGAGCTGCGTCGCGACATAGCCCACTACAGAGGCGCCGAATGGATCACCAAATCCTAGAGGGTTTCAAACCCGTAAATATTGAATCATACGATGGCACAATAGATCTTGCAGTATGGATCGAGGACTTCCTCCTGCACATACACATGGCCCGCGGTGATGATCTACACGCCATCAAATACCTCCCACTCAAGCTCAAAGGACCAGCTCGGCATTGGCTGAACAGCCTGCCAGCAGAATCCATCGGCTGTTGGGAAGATCTGGAAGCTGCATTCCTCAACAACTTCCAGGGCACTTATGTGCAACCACCAGATGCCGATGACTTGAGCCACATAATTCAGCAGCTAGAGGAATCGGCCAGGCAATTTTGGACACGGTTCCTGACAAAGAAAAATCAAATCATCGACTGTCCGGATGCAGAGGCCCTAGCAGCTTTTAAGCACAACATCCGCGACGAGTGGCTCGCCCGGCACCTTGGCCAGGAAAAGCCGAAATCTATGGCAGCCCTCACGACACTCATGACCTGCTTTTGCACGGGAGAAGACAGTTGGCTCGCTCGCAGCAATAACATATCAAAGAACCATGGTACTTCGGATACCAAGGATGGCAATGGCAGGTCACGTCGCAACAAGCACAAGCGCCGCATCAACGACGACAATACCGATGATATGGCAGTCAATGCCAGATTCAGAGGCTCTAAACCCGGTCAGCGGAAAAAGCCATTCAAAAGAAGCACTCTGGGCCCGTCCAGTTTGGACCAAATACTCGATCGCTCGTGCCAAATACATGGCACCCCCGACAAGCCAGCTAACCACACGAACAGGGAATGTTGGGTGTTCAAGCAGGCCGACAAGTTAAACACCGAAAACAAAGATAAGGGGTCACATAGCAATGACGAGGAGGAGCCCCGGCAGCCGAACACCGGAGGACAGAAGAGGTTCCCCCCACAAGTGCGGACGGTGAACATGATATACGCAACCCACATCCCCTAGAGGGAGCGGAAGCGTGCGCTAAGGGACGTATATGCGTTGGAGCCAGTCGCCCCAAAGTTCAACCCATGGTCCTCCTATCCGATCACCTTCGATCGCATGGGACCACCCCACTAGTATCCATCATGGTGGATTCACCGCACTGGTCCTAGACCCAATCATCGATGGATTTCACATCACTCGAGTCCTTATGGACGGCGGCAGCAGCCTGAACCGGCTTTATCAGGACATAGTGTGCAAAATGGGTATAGACCCCTCAAGGATCAAACCCACAAAAACGACCTTCAAAGGCGTCATACCAAGTGTAGAGGCCCATTGCACAGGCTCAGTCACACTGGAAGTGGTCTTCGGATCCTCGGATAACTTCTGAAGCGAGGAGTTAATCTTTGATATAGTCCCGTTCCGCAACGGCTATCATGCACTACTCGGGCAAACCGCATTTGCGAGATTCAATGTGGTACCACATTATGCATACCTCAAGCTCAAGATGCCAGGACCTCGGGGGGTCATCACAGTCAATGGAAACAAAGAGCGCTCTCTCCGCACGGAGGAGCACACTGCGGCCCTCGCAGCAGAAGCACAAAGCAGCCTCTTAAGGCAATCCACTAGTTCGGCGATTAAGGACCCGAACACCTTCAAGCGTGCCTGGGGTAATCGGCAACAAGACCGCCTGACACGTTCCGAGCTCGCATAGCAATGCGGCCCTCACCCCAGTCCCAGCGAAACGGCAAAATCCGTGCCACATGTACATAATTATGCATTGAAAATACCATGGGCACAGGTGGGGAGGGGGCACGGCTATGGCACGCCCCAAGACGTGGCTCAACCGCACTAGGGGCTTCCCGCTTTGTTATTTTTCTTTCTTTCACGACTTTAATCTCTGGAAGCTCCGTCCGGCAGTACGATTGCCGGACACACATAAAACAACCAAGGAGGCAGAAAGCTACGTCGCATCAAGGAATTCTGTCGGAGTAAATAGCCATGGGTAGCCTAGCCGGCTTCCCCTGGCCCTTCTGAAAAAATTACGAGCCCGTCCGGCTCTCAAGAATCCAAGACATGGGGCTACCTTCCCCTTGCTGGCTGTCACCCAGGCCGGCTTTCGGAAGGCGGCCCGACTTTAGCCCTCATGAAGAAAGCCATGGGAGGGCCGACTTCGAGAAGCCGGCCGCGAGAAGGCCGACTCCAAGAAGCCGGCTCCCATAAAGCGGTCGAGACCGTACCCTCAAAGTTCGCATCCACCTAACGGCGATGTGATGGGCCGTGGCTACAGTGAAACCTGCCACCCCCGAATCCCAGAGCACACCTGGCACAGTGCGCCGTACGGAGTGGGCATGACCCGTCCGGCGCGACACTGTTGCCATGTTGACCCTGATGTCACCCACGACGGGCCGCCAGCGCACCCACTGGCGGTGGGCCCCTTCGAACAGAGAGACGCCCGAAGGCGGCCATGCCTCCCCAAGTCGGCCCAAGACGGGGCCGGCTCCCCACAGCCGGCTCGCTTCCCCCCTTCGAAGGAGACGCCCCATTAAGGAGACAAGACGCGGTAAGGCTACAGCGATCGCCCGCCGGACGGCGGCACTGTAGCCACGCTTACCACGACGAAGCCCACGTTACCAAGATGGAGCGACAGTAACCAGCCGCCGACCAGGTCCTGGACAGTGGGGCCTGCCTGTCGACCAAGGGGTCGGCAGCCGGCGGGACCCACCAGTCGGCGGGCCCCAGCAGCCGGCGCAGAAGCCGGCGAGCGCAGTCACAGACGGCTGGGCCCCGCGCCTAGTCAGATTACCATTGTACCCCCAGGGGGTAGGCCTATATAAACCCCCCGGGGCACCCATGCAAAGGGTTGGAACCCCCAGCTAGTTTTAGACACCACGCAAGGAGAAGAAGCAAGCTAGCCGTGCCCTTCTTCCTCCTCCCACCGAACAGCTCAAGGAGCATTGTGTAGCTACTTGTCCATCTAGTGATCATGCGGAGACCCCGTAGAGCAGAAGTAGGGGTGTTATCTCCACGGAGAGCCCCGAAGCTGGGTAAGATTCGCCGGCGTGCATGTCTTCGCCTCATCCTGTTTCCAGGCACCGGCGACATCTTACTGGCTCCCACAAATGATAAGCCACCCGTTGGCATGTGTCGCACCTACCACCCGACATTTGGCGCCCACCGTGGGGCCAGGTGCACCATCGTCCGGAGACCTGTTCTGGACGGGAACCCTCTTCCTCCCCAGCGAGCGTAGCCAGCCCGGCACGCCCGATGGCGCTTGCCCCGACGCGCTGCAAGGCGTCACCAGCATCTGCGCGGCGAGCAGCCTCGCCAATCTCCTCGACAAAACCCTCACCTCCGACGAGCTCGCCTCCGATGTGGGCACCGACCACCTCGCCAACCTCCTCGGCCAGCTCCATGTCTCCAGCGAGCCCGCTGTGGATCTGGAGTCGGTTGGCTCCACCGACCCGATGCCTGTCGACTTCGACACGGCCTCCTTCGACACCTTCCCCACCAACGTCGCAATCTACAACGACCCGCTTCCTCGGACCGACGGTCGCGATGCCGTCACCACCGAAGTGATGGTCGTCAGCCACGGCGGCCCAGCCGACGAGAGAGCCCACGACGCCCCGCACGTGGCGGCCCACGACTTGTCCACCCCCCTCCCGGCTGATGCCGACGACGAAGCACTGGAGGCACGCCGCCTCGCCCTCCTCGCAGAGGGCCGGAGGCTGGCTTCCGTGAGACGCCTCACTGAGGCCTACCAGCGCGAAGCTGACCGCGCCGCCTTCGGCACGCCGGCCCCGGGCGGGCCAAGCCGGGCCGGCATTGTCAAGCAACGCGGCGCCGTTATCGCCGACGTGCTGGGAGTCGACCGCCCAGTCTATGCCACTCCGATCGAGAACTTGCGTGCCGCCCAGGCGGCCGTGGATGAGTTCGACGGCTTGGAGGCCGAAGAACTCCCCCACATGACCCGGCGCATCCAGCAACTGATTGACGCGGCCGCACGGCGGCACGAAGCCGACGCCCGCACGGGAAGCCCTCCCCCGCGCCGAGATCACGGCGCGACGTCCCGGACACCGACTACGAGCAACTCCCGCGCGCGGCGCGAGAAAGAACCGGCGGCCAGCCGAAGCCGGACCCGAATCTCCATCGAGCGAGACGCGGACGGCCATCCCCGAGCCATAGAATGGCGGGGCAACCCGCCTCCGCCTCGACCCCGTGGAGAGAGATATCCCACCCCGCCGCCAGTGGCGCACCTGACTCTCAGCGGCCGACTAGGTCGCCGCGAAGGAGTCGGCGAGAATGACGCCCGCCATCGGATCGACCGTCTGGCGTGATCCCTGGCGCTAGAAGAAGAAGACGATGTCGGCCCGCCTTGTTTCGGCCCCCGCATCCGTGACGAGCCTTTCCCCAAAGGGTTCTAGCTCCCGAGAGACACGCCCAAGTACAACGGCTCCGTGAAGCCGGAAGATTGGTTGATCGACTACTCCATGGCGGTCAGCATAGCCAACGGCAACCGGCGCGTTGCCGTGAAGTACGTGCCCCTCATGCTGCAAGGCACGGCGCGGACCTGGCTCAACAGCCTCAAGCCTCTCAGCATCAACAGCTGGCTAGATTTCACCGAAGCTTTCATCCGCAACTTCACCAGCACCTACAAGCGGGCCCCCAAGCCCAGGCAGCTCTCCCTATGCGTACAGGGCCCAGCCGAGTCCACTCGCGACTACCTCACGCGTTGGGCCGAGCTCCGCAATTCTTGCGAGGGGGTGCACGAGGTACAAGCCATCGAATACTTCACTGCCGGGTGCCGAGAAGGTACCCTCCTCAAGCACAAGCTCCTCTGCGACGAGCCGACTACCCTCGACAAGCTTCTGGACATAGAAGACAAATACGCCACCGCCGACTCTTCGATGAAGACCGAGCTCCGGGTAGACGCGTCCGGGAAAGTACTCAATCCGGCGCCCAAGACGCCGGCAGGTGATTCCGGCCGACGCCCACACCCGAATGACCACAAGCGCAAGGGCCCTGCACTGCCTCCCGCCAGTCGGCAGGTGGCCACGGTCGAAGACGCGCTGCCTGAAGGGCGACCCGCGCCCAAGAAGCCCAAGGGCGGCCGGCCGGCTTGGCGGCCGGCTTTCTCCTACGAGCAAGCTCTCGACGCCCCGTGCAAATTCCATAGCGGCGCGAAGCCGTCCAACCACACAACCCGGAAGTGCCATTGGCTCACCTGAATCTCTAAAGGCGAGGGGCTCGCGCCGCCTCTGCCGGCCGGCCTGCCGCCTCCGGCCGCTCGGCCCGCAGTCGGAGCCGTGCACGACGAATTCCCCGATGAGCAAGCAACCTACGTCGTCTTTACAAGCCAGCTCGAAGACCGGCGCGGTAAATGCCGAGAGCACGAGGAAGTCAGCGTGGTCGCTGCCAACCCCGCCGGACACATGCATTGGTCAGAAAAACCCATAAGCTGGAGCCGGGCCGACCATCCAGAGGTGATGCCGTCTCCCGGCTCTTATGCGTTGGTCCTGGAAGCCCGCGACGGACAGACGCGCTGCCCGCTTCTCCCGCGTGCTGATAGACGGCGGGAGCAGCATCAACATCCTATGCCGTGACACCTTGGAGAAGCTAAATGTCAAGACGAAGCAGCTCATGCCTACTCGGACAGTGTTTCATGGCATCGTACCCGGCTTGTCCTGCGCCCCCATTGGCAAGATCAAGATTGATGTACTCTTTGGGGACAAGGAGCATTTCCGTCGGGAAGCAATCTGGTTTGAAGTGGTGGACCTAGAGAGCCCCTACCACGCGTTTCTTGGCCGACCCGCCTTGGCCAGGTTCATGGCAGTTCCCCACTATGCATACCTCAAGATGAAGATACCAAGTTCCAAGGGCGTCATCACCGTAGCCGGCAATTACCAGAAGTCTTCCGAGTGCGCTGCCGCCAGCAGCCGGCTGGCCGAGTCCCTTGTGATTGCCGAAGAGAAGAAGATGTTGGACCGGGTCGTGGCCATGGCCAGCAAGCAGCCGAACCAGTCCCCCGACCCCAAGGAGTATGATGCCCAAGGATCTTTCCAGCCGGCCAAGGAAACCAAGAAGATACCCCTTGACCCCGAGCACCCCGAGAGGTTTGCCATCATCGGGGCAAGCCTGAACAGCAAATAGGAAGGCGAGCTCGCCGAATTCCTCCGTGAGAATCGGGACATCTTTGCATGGTCCCCCAAGGACATGCCGGATGTTCCGAAGGGATTCGCCGAGCACAAACTACACGTCCAAAAAGACACAAAACCAGTCAAGCAGCCCCTCCGCCGACTATCAGAGGAAAAGAGATGGATTGTAGGGGAGGAGATAGCCCGGCTTCTAGCAGCCAGCTTCATTATGGAAGTCTTCTTTCCAGAGTGGCTTGCCAACCCGGTCCTCGTGTTAAAGAAGAACAACAAGTGGCGCATGTGTATAGACTACACAAGCCTCAACAAGGCCTACCCTAAAGATCCCTTTGCCTTGCCAAGGATTGACCAAGTGATAGACTCCACGGCGGGATGCGAGTTGTTGAGTTTCTTGGATGCCTACTCAGGATATCACCAGATAAAGTTAGATCCGGACAACCGCCTGAAGACCGCCTTCATCACGCCATTTGGAGCCTTCTGCTACCTGACTATGACATTCGGCTTGAGAAATGCCGGTGCCACTTTTCAGCGTTGCATGCAGAAGTGCCTCCTCAAGCAACTCGGCAGAAACGCTCACGTCTACGTGGACGACATTGTGGTGAAGACGGAGAAGCGCGGCACCTTGCTGGAAGACCTCAAAGAAACGTTTGAGAACCTACGCCGGTTCCAAATCAAGCTCAACCCCGAGAAATGCGTGTTCGGAGTGCCAGCCGACCAGCTCCTAGGCTTCCTGGTCTCTGAACGCGGCATCGAATGCAACCCGGTGAAGATCAAGGCCATCGAGAGAATGGCGATCCCCACCAAGCTTCGAGACATCCAAAGGTTCACCGGATGCTTGGCCTCCTTGAACCGCTTCATTAGCCGGCTCGGAGAGAAAGCTCTCCCCCTCTACCGCCTCATGAAGAAGAGCACTCACTTCGAGTGGAACGACCAGGCCGACCAAGCTTTTCACGAGCTGAAGAAGATGCTGGCCACGCTGCCCGTCCTAGCGGCGCCGACTGAGAAAGAGCCCATGCTCCTTTACATTGCCGCAACCAACCGGGTGGTCAGCACCGTCATCGTAGTCCAACACCCAGAAGAAGGCCGAGCCCAGCCGGTCCAGAGGCCGGTGTATTATTTGAGCGAGGTGATGTCCGCTTCAAAGCAGTACTACCCGCACTACCAGAAGATGTGTTATGGCGTGTACTTCACCGCCAAGAAGCTGAAGCCCTACTTTCAAGAGCATCCCGTCATGGTCGTATGCACCGCCCCGCAGGCCGAGATCATAGGTAGCCGGGACGCATCCGGCCGGGTGGCAAAATGGGCCATCGAGCTGGCCCCTTACACAATCTTCTATCAGCCCCGCACCGCCATCAAGTCCCAAGCACTGGCCAACTTCCTCGTCGACTGGGCCGAGACCCAGTACCTGCCGCCGGCTCCCGACTCCACCCATTGACGCATGCACTTTGACGGGTCCAAGATGCGCACCGGCTTGGGAGCCGGTGTCGTCCTTACCTCTCCCAAAGGCTACAAGCTCAGATACATGCTGCAGATTCACTTTGCCGCCTCCAACAATGTAGCCGAGTACGAGGCCCTCATACACGGGCTCCGTCTTGCCAAGGAACTCGGCATCCGCCGGATCTTATGTTATGGCGACTCAGACTTGGTGGTTTAGCAATCATCCGGCGACTGGGACGCCAAGGACACAAATATGGCAAGCTACCGCTTCCTGGTTCAACAACTCAGCGGATACTTTGAAGGATGCGAGTTCCTCCATGTACCGCGAGCCGACAACGAGTCAGCCGATGCCCTGGCTCGAATAGGCTCCACTCGGCAAGCAATACCAACCGGCGTCGCTCTACAACGCCTCCTCAAGCCGTCCGTCAAGCCGTCTCCAGAGTCCGATTCCATCTTCGTACCGCCTGACCCCGACGCGGCCGGGTCCGGCTCGAAGAACCAAGTAGGCGACCCCGGGACTTCAGTAGTCGGCCCGGGGACTTCGGCAACCGGCTCGAGGACTGCCACACCCGGCTCGGGGACTGCAGTAGCCGGCCCGGGGACTGCACCAACACAACAGCCGGCGGCCGACTCCAGCATTTCACCACCCAGCCCGCCCACCCTGGTGGCAGTAGCCACATTGGTAGTAGGAGAAGTCGCGGCTCTGTCATGGGCTCAGTCCATCCTCAACTTCCTAGTAAACCAAGATCTGCCGGCTGATGAAACAGAGGCAAGACAAGTCCAACGTCGAGCCAGAGCATACACAATTGTCAACAGAGAACTCATCAAGCGCAGTGTCACTGGAGTCCTTCAACGGTGCTCGAGCAAGAGAAGGGCATTGCAATCCTCAGAGACATTCACCAAGGAGTATGCGGCCACCATGCGGCCTCAAGATCACTCGTCGCCAAAGCTTTCCGCCATGGTTTCTTCTGGCCGACTGCTTTGGATGACACCAAAGAAATAGTTAAAAATTGCAAGGGGTGCCAACTCTTCAGCTCCAAGCAACACATGCCGGCTTCGGCACTAAAGACCATTCCCCTCACCTGGCCCTTCGCCGTTTGGGGACTGGACATGGTGGGCCCATTCAAGACGGCGCGCGGCGGCATGACGCATTTGCTCGTCGCCGTGGACAAATTCACCAAGTGGATTGAGGCAAAGCCGATCAAGAAGCTGAATGGGCCGACTGCTGTGACATTCATCGCAGACATAACAATTCGGTATGGCATGCCACACAGCATCATCACCGACAATGGCACGAATTTTGCCAAAGGAGCCTTGGCACGTTTCTGCGCAGCCCAAGGTATCCGGCTGGACTTAGCGTCCGTCGCCCACCCGCAGTCAAACGGCCAGGTCGAGCGAGCCAACGGCCTCATCCTCTCCGGCATCAAGCCCCGACTGGTCATACCACTGGAGCGTTCAGCCGGCTGTTGGCTCGATGAGCTGCCGGCTGTCCTCTGGAGTCTGTGCACTACCCCAAACAAGTCAACCGGCTTCACTCCTTTCTTCATCGTGTACAGTGCCGAGGCGATCATCCCAACCGACATCGAGTTTGACTCGCCCCGGGTAACCATGTACACGGAGGCGGAGGCCAAGGAAGCACAAGAAGACGGCGTCGACCTGCTAGAAGAAGGCCGGCTGTTAGCCCTCAGCCGGTCTGCCATCTACCAGCAGGGTTTGCGCCGCTACCACAGTCGGAAGGTCAGGCCAAGATCTTTCCAAGAGGGCGATCTTGTGCTCCGGCTGATCCAGCGAACAGCCGGCCAGCACAAGCTCTCGGCCCCTTGGGAGGGCCCCTTCGTCATCAGCATAGCTTTAGGCAACGACTCCTACTACCTGATCGACGCGCGGAAGCTGAAGGCAAGAAAGAGAGACGACTCCGGCAAGGAGTCGGAACAACCATGGAACGCCAACCTCCTTCGAAGATTTTACAGTTGAAATGCAGTATGTATCACGCTAACTTTTGTACTAAATACGAGACAATAGGTCCCCTGAGGAGGGCTCGGGGACTGCCATCTTTTATCTATGGATGAAAAGTATCATGCTTATGACCTTGTCATTTCATTTACTTGTTCCGTCCGGCACCAGGTTCGACTAGTCGGCCCGGGGACTGGCCGACTGGAGTTATATTAGAAGTCCTACCCGCGGTCAGACAAGTAGTGTGCCGACACCCAGGCTTAGCTCTTGCCAAAGTCGCAGTTTGAAGAACCGGCTGTCCGGCTGGCAAGAGCCAAAAGCAGGAAAGGATGCCCACACGAAAAATGGCCAGGGACCAACGGACTAATATAACGAAAGCCGGTTCGCCGCCTACCACCGACCGACTACCAGAGTAGCCGGCCGACCAGTTTCCATTCACTTCACTTCAATCCAAGAAAGCTCAAGTACTTGCCTCCCCAAAGAGGGAAGGCGGCAAAGGAAAAAGCCTACGGATAAAAAGCATACGCGAATGGAAACCAAACATGCACATAATAATATTTACATAAAAGACCTCGATGAGGCCAGCATTCAACATAGTTTGGATACACCCCCAGTGGGTGGAACTGCGAAAGCTTAATAAAGATTGTTCAAAAGACAACAAGCAGGAAAAATAAGGATGGCAGGTCAAGCTAGCGGAGCGACCGACGAGCCGGGCTGGTCGGCGGAGACGGTTGTGCCGGCTGAAGGAGTGGCCAGCTGGCGAACCTCGGCTTGATCACCACCTCCCGCAGAGGGCGCGCTTCCACGCGCCTCGTTGCTGGCTCGACGTCTTCACCATCCTCTTCTTCGTCATCCTCGCCCTCGTCGCTGGAGGCGATCTCTTCTGCCGAGTCCTCGCCCACCGCCGGGTTCAGCCCGAACCACTCCTCCGGCTGGGCAGCGCCGTCATCATTGAGTTCAGGTGCAAAAACGCTGATGTCGGTGCACTCGGCGATCGTCGAAGCACGCTGGGCGATAGCCAGCCGCACATCCTCCAGCTCCGCGTCAGCCTCCAGCCGCCAAGTGCGCAGTTGGTCCAGGTTCAGCCCTGGGTACCAAGCTCGAACGAACTCTAACGCCCGCCTGGCTCCAAGACGGGCCGCTAACGCCTTCCAAGCTTCAAAGCGACCGACTGCGACCTCCAGCCAGTCGGTAGTCCGGCTTGGGGCGCGGGGGATCGTCTCGCCGGGCCAGAGGGCGGCCAACACCTGCGCCCCGGCATGTTGGAGCCGGCGAAGCATCCGGTGAGCCAGCTGCAGCCGCGCTTGGACAGCCAAGAGCTGCTCCTCAAGCGTCCAATTCGCGTCTGGCGTGATGTTGACCCCCGCCTGACAGCGCGCCTCGTGATGGGCCTCGATGGTTTGGGCGGCGAAGGCGGAGTACTTGGGAAAGTAGTCTGCATAAGAAAATAGGCAGTGGCGCAAGTCAGTTCAAGAACCAGGCGGCAAGGGGCAGGAGCGGAGCGAGGAAGGCGGCTTACCGTTGATCAAGTTCTCGATACGGCCGAAGCCTTCATCCAGCGCTCGCCGGGTCTCACCCCAGCTCGCCGCCTCGGTCTCAAACTCTGCCTTCAGGGCGGCCTCGCTATCCTGCGCTTTCTGCAGGGCCGCCTTGTGGCTCTCCTCCTGGTCAGCCAGCTTCTTGGCCAGGCGGTCATGCTCCTGGACCAAGGCGGCGTGCTCAGCATCCTTGGTACGAAGGGTGGCCTGCGCGTCGCTGAGCTCCCTCCTCAAGTCGGAGTTGGCCCCTGAAAGCACGAAAAACCAATAAGGAAAAATTCGTCAAGGAAGATACGACCCGACTGCTCAGCAGTCGGCCCGAATCTCGGGGACTACACCCAGTGGGTGCGCTGACGCGCCCCCACAGGAGACAGACAAGATCAAGCACTTACTTCGGCTGTTGACTAGGTCGTCGGTCTTTCGACCCAACTCCTGAGCCTGGGAGTTGAAGGCGGCAGCACGGGAGTTATGATATTCCTGGAAGTTCAGACAGGAAGCAAAAATAAGGTAGTCGTCAAGAAAGATCCGACCCGACTGCTCAGCAGTCGGCCCGAATCTCGGGGACTACACCCAGTGGATGCGCTGACGCGCCCCCACGGAAGAGATCAAGAGACCAAAGCGGCCAAGAATGAAAGACTCACCCGGATGGCGGCCCGCGTCGACAGGAACTCCTGGGTGTACTGCTGCAGCAGGGCGGCTTGAGCTTGAAGCCGGCTCCGGACCTCTTGAGCCGCCACATTCAGCTCGCCAGTCCCCCCTGCTGGGAGTCCAGTCGGACGTGGCGGTGCTGGCCGCCTCCAGAGCCTCCGCCGACTGGCCGGTGCCCGCAACTCGGCGCAACTCCGGCGGGGCGGCGCCTCCCCCTGCGCACCGACGCGTCACCGGCTGCACCACGAAGCCGGCTCCGTCCTCTGGGTCACCCCCGGCCGGCTCCTCTGGCGCCGCTGACGATTGGCCGCCTTGGCCCGCTCCGGTTGGCGCTGCCGGTGGCGCTCTCCCTGCGAAGCCCACGAGGTCCTCCCTCCTCTCCATCAGCGGCGGGTCTTGGACGATTTCCTCCACCAGGGGCAATGGGGTGTCAGGGGCCACGGCTCGGAGGGGCATGGCGAGTAGCGGAGGCTGGTTACGCGAACCCTCCGCCACCGTTTCCACGGTCGCCGCCTCCGCCTGGGCCTTGGCTGTCGCGTCAGCCTACTCCCTCGCCGCCTGGGCGGCCGCTTTTTCCGCCGCTTCACGCTCCTCCCGCGCCTCACGGGTGTTCCGCTCCGTGGCCTCCCTGAGGTCGGCGCGGGGGTCCACGCGGCGGGAGCCCGAAGGCCCTCCAGTCGGCCCAACTACGGAGCCGCCCAGACCCCGCTCAAGGGAAAGTGGCGCCCTATCCAGCGGGCGGGAAAAGGTTAGGAAGAATGTTCAAACAAGAGAGAACGATGAAAAGCATACGACCAAGAAATCGACGACTTACGATGAGACAGCCTGAGGCTGCTTCACCGCCTTGCGGAAGCGGGCCGCTTTCGCGGCCGCCTCATCTCGTTTGGTCGCCGTGGTGGAGGCTTTAGACTTCTTCGGCCGACTGCCGAAGAGGATTGATGCGGCCCGGCGCTTCTGTGCGCCGCCGCTGGTAGCCAGCGCGGTGGACAAGCCCGCGCCCTGATGGTCGGCCGCCGGCTGGCGACGCGGGGCGACTTCGGCTTCAGCGTCATCCGGCCAGTCCTCGAAGCTGGCGGTAAGCCCTGTGCCTCCGGGCTCGGCGTCGTCCCCCACGACGGCATCTTCCATGGCGGCCGCCCCCAAATCCGGGTTGTCGACGTCGTCCACCGTGCGATTGGGGGCGTACTGGCATTCTATCCCTGCTGCCCCGGTCGTCGGCGGAAGAAGGGGGTTCTGCTAAGAAGAACCGACCGATCAGAAGCCGGCCTTCATAAAGCCGGCTACCAACAAAAAGAAGAAAGAGAGGAAAGCTTACCACGGGCGGAGGGTTGGCGCGAGAATATGGCGCCTTGCCGTATCGCCAATCCTCGGCGAGCTTGCAATTGGAGATATAATTTACCATGTACGACACCTCCGCATGAGGCATCTCCCTGGTGCTCCGCCGGCTTGGGTCGAAGCGGCCGCTCATCTGACACATCATGTGGGGCCGGCTTTGGAGAGGAACTATCCAGCGCTCCACGAAGGCGGCCACCAAGTCGGCCCCGCATAGGCCTTCTGACTGGATCATCACCCGAAGCCGGAAGACGGCAGCATTCCCGGCCTGAGACAGTGACCTGGACCGGAAACTCCATGAGGGCTGCCTCCCAGCCGGCGGGCCGGCTACGTAAGCCAGCAGGTTGATGTGGTCTCCTTGCTGGGCGACGTTATTCACGTAGAAGTACGACTTCTGCCAGATCTTCACCGACTGGATCAGGGGGATGCGCGGGAAAGGGTTGTTCTCGCCCGACCTCCTCATGGCGATGAAGGCCCCGCAGGGGGCGGGCACGCCTGCGACGACGGTGCCGAGTTTGCTCTGGAAGAATCCCCCCCAGAGCTCCAGCGTGGGGAGCAGCCCCAAGAAACCTTCGCAAAGAGAGACGAAGGCCGACAGCAGCATCACCGCGTTGGGCGTAAGGTGATGCGGCTAAGATTGTAGAACTCGACGAAGGAGCGCAGGAATCCGCTTGCCGGAAGGCCGAAGCCGCGCAGGAAGTGCGAGCGGAAGACGACCCGCTCGCCCTCCTCCGGTGCCGGTGAGATCTCCGTCTCTGGCGTCAGGCGGACCCGCACGAGGTTGGCGTCGGGCAGGCGCCGAGTCTAGCGGAGGAACTCAACATGGTCTTCATGGACGTTGGAGCCATCCCACGAGCTCGACAGCGCCATGGAAGCAAGGCGATGTAGCGGCGCGGCGGCGCTGAGACGGGAGGCTGTGGCGGCAACGAGAGGAAGAAAGGAGGACGAGAAGGGGCCGAGCGAGAGAGAGCGTGCGAACCTCTGTCTCTCCCCCTTCTCCCCCTACTTATAGGCTCGCGCGGCGGAGCCGAGGAGGCGCGACGTGGGGAAACGTGGGGATCGATCGTGCCCACTCCCCCACGTCCCGCGTTTATTGCGCCCTAACGGCGAAATAAAATCGCCACGGGAAGGCGAGCGGTCCACCTGGGCCGCAGAAGATCAGCGTTCGGGCCGAGGCCTAGGAGTGGCGGGCCCGGGCCTGCGGCGGCGTCCCATCGCGCGCATGCGCCGGCAGGGTCTCGCTGCCACGTGGCCCGCGGGAGGGCCCACGGTCAGCATGCGGTCGACCACTTTCCCGCCTGCAGGACGCAGGGCTCCCCGAAATCGGCATACACCAGCAAAGCCGGCTCTTCAGGGTAGGAAGCTGACCAAGCTTCTCGTCCCTTTGTCCGCCTCAAAGCTCGATCAGCTTCGGGGACTACTGTCGGAGTAAATAGCCATGGGTAGCCTAGCCGGCTTCCCCTGGCCCTTCTGAAAAAATTACGAGCCTGTCCGGCTCTCAAGAATCCAAGACATGGGGCTGCCTTCCCCTTGCTGGCTGTCACCCAGGCAGGCTTTCGGAAGGCGGCCCGACTTTAGCCCTCATGAAGAAAGCCATGGGAGGGCCGACTTCGAGAAGCCGGCCGCGAGAAGGCCGACTCCAAGAAGCCGGCACCCATAAAGCGGTCGAGACCGTACCCTCAAAGTTCGCATCCACCTAGCGGCAATGTGACGGGGTGTGGCTACAGTGAAACCTGCCACCCCCGAATCCTAGAGCACGCCTGGCACAATGCGCTGTACGGAGTGGGCATGACCCATCCGGCGCGGCACTGTTGCCATGTTGACCCTGATGTCACCCACGACGGGCCGCCAGCGCACCCACTGGCGGTGGGCCCCTTCGGACAGAGAGACGCCCGAAGGCGGCCATGCCTCCCCAAGTCGGCCCGAGACGGGGCCGGCTCCCTGCAGCCGGCTCGCTTCCCCCCCTTGAAGGAGACGTCCCATTAAGGAGACAAGACGCGTTAAGGCTACAGCGATCGCCCGCCGGACGGCGGCACTGTAGCCATGCTTACCACGAAGAAGCCCACGTCACCAAGATGGAGCGACAGTAACCAGCCGCGGACCAGGTCCTGGACAGTGGGGCCTGCCTGTCGACCAAGGGGTCGGCAGCCGGCGGGACCCACCAGTCGGCGGACCCCAGCAGCCGGCGCAGAAGCCGGCGAGCGCAGTCACAGACGGCTGGGCCCCGCGCCTAGTCGGATTACCATTGTACCCCCGGGGGGTAGGCCTATATAGACCCCCTGGGGCACTCATGCAAAGGGTTGGAACCCCCAGCTAGTTTTAGACACCACGCAAGGAGAAGAAGCAAGCTAGCCGTGCCCTTCTTCCTCCTCCCACCGAACAGCTCAAGGAGCATTGTGTAGCTACTTGTCCATCTAGTGATCATGCGGAGACCTCGTAGAGCAGTAGTAGGGGTGTTATCTCCAAGGAGAGCCCCGAAGCTGGGTAAGATTCGCCGGTGTGCATGTCTTCGCCTCATCCCGTTTCCAGGCACCGGCGACATCTTACTGGCTCCCACAATGATAAGCCACCCGTTGGCATATGTCGCACCTACCACTCGACAAATTCCCAGGTGGTCTCCGATAACGAGTGAAATACCTGCTTAAAAAACCATTCCTCAGCTTCCCCTTGGAGGGGACATGTCAAATAGTCCTACTTTTTGCTTATCGCACTACTTGTATCATTTTGCTTACCTTTTTGAATAAACAATGCATGGCACTAGACTATTTATCGCATTCTTCTTATATATATATATATATATATATTCATTCATGACATTCAGCAACCGTACACTCTGGTACGGCCAATACGCCAGGGGCTTAAGCGTACCCCATAATACGGGGTGAGAAGTCCGAACACTTTCAATAGTGCGGCACCCTGAACTTATAGCATTATATGCATCAGCTCCGAATCATGTCTTGGGTCAATAGTTGGGTTTTCCCGGCTCCCATGTTTTGGTACCTTACGTTCCGCTATATCGGCTAAGGTAGCACTGGGAGAACTAGTGCGATTATGCGCCGGTTCATCTGGGCTAAGCACCTCAGTAGAGAAAGCTAAAAATGACTGTCATGATAAGGCGAGAGCTGGTCACTGTTCGAGAGGTCTCGAGTCCCTAAAGACTTATGCCGCTTAGAGCGAGGAGTCGGCTTTGTCCGGCTTAAGGCGTGTATAGCGCCCCGAATTCGGCCTTCCGAATACTAGGGGCTTCGCCAAAATTTAAAATTGTAGACTTCTATGGCTAAGTGAGAGTGGTAAAGCATTATAGTCCGATTGCCTTGTTCGTTGAGCCGAGCACCTCCCTCGAAGGACCCAACAATGGGAAAAAGAGTGCTTAGATTTAGCCCGAACACCCCAGCACTCGTGGCATGGGGGCAGAAGCCGACGACTGGCCATCTCCCAGATTTGATAAAAAGCCGCACAGAAGGTAATATTTTAAATTCAAACAAGTGTTGCATAGCGCACATGAACAAGTTTTCATAATACAGGATCACACGAGCAAGTTTATTCAAAAATTACATCCTTTGCACACTCATCCGCCACAAGACAGGCACCCTTCAGGACACCCTCATAATACATTTCGGGGTGGCGATGCTCTTTGCCCTGCGGCGGCCCCTCCTTCACCAGCTTCTCGGCATCCATCTTGGCCCAGTGCACCTTCGCACGGGCAGAGGCCCGGCGTGCACCTTCGATGCAGACGAACCACTTTATGTCCTCCAGCCGTGGGCAGGCATCTACAAGCCTCCTCACCAGGACGAAGTAGCTATTGGGAAGGGAGTCGCCAGGCCACATCTGGACTATAAGGCCCCTCATGGCATGTTCGGCCGCCTTGTGCAGCTCGACCAGTTGCTTCAGCTGGTCGCTCATAGGCATCGGGTGTTCGGTCCCAGTATACTGAGACCAGAACAACTTCTCCGTCGAGCTTCCCTCCTCGGCCTGGTAATATTTCGCGGCATCCGACATGCTGCGGGGCAAATCTGTGAACGCTCCTGGAGAGCTCCGGACTCGGGTAAGTAACAAGTAATTTACTTTCACATGCTTGCTTTGCATATTGAATGCCTTACCCAACGCTATCTTACTCATGCCTCAATCTCCTGGAGGGCCTTTGGGGTTCAGCCTTGGCATGCTTTGTGCTCTCGAGGGCCGCGGCAAGCTCGGACTCTCGTGTCTTCGAGTCAAGCTTCAAAGCCTCGTGCTTCTTCATGAGAGCCTGGAGCTCTTGCTGCAACTCGCCCACCCGTGCCTCTTCTTTTTCCCGCTCGGTGCGCTCCTTGGCCGCTTTGTTCTCGGCCTCGGACAACGCTTGCTTCAGGGTCGTCACTTCGGTCGTGGCCCCTGGCACATTCATGATGATCCTGTCATTTTGCAACCACATTTTCTTTTTTATATATAGACAAGGTATTACTTACCTTTGTTCTCCTCGAGCTGCCTCTTGGCAAGGCCGAGCTCTTTCTCGGACCCCTTGAGGTCCTGCTTCAGTGTGGCGACCTCCGCAGTCAGTGCGGCAGAGGTCAGCAGCGAAGCCTGCATATGCATACAGACATGGTTATATTAGACTCTTGCAGATGTTATTTGATCCTCTATTCGGATTTTCTTTGTGAACACCAAACAGAGCATCAGGGGCTACTGTCTATGCGGCAATATTTTCCTATATTTTAAAATACTTACCTCAAAGCCTGTTAGAAGGCTAGCACAGGCTTCAGTCAGTCCGCTCTTGGCGGACTGAACCTTCTTGATCACCGCACTCATAATAGTGTGGTGCTCTTCATCGATGGAAGCGCCGCGAAGCGCTCCCAGCAGGTTGTCCAGTGCCTCTAGATGGACAGAGGTCACCGGCATGGGCGGCTTGCCCCTCCTTGAAGGGGGCCGCCTGCCGGAGTCCGGAACCACTACAGTTTCCGACGCAGCATTCGGCTTGGGGCCGAATTTGGAGCCCTTGGGAGTCTTGCTCCCTTCGCTCCTGGAGTCCGGAAGGTCGCCTTGAGGTGCCTCCGGGACTATCTCCCCCCGGCTCGGTGCCCCTTGAGACAATACCTCGGCATTGTCCGTAGGGCAAGGGGAGGAGGCGGTTGGAAGTGTATCACTATTCATATCCGACGAGTCCAAGGAACCGTCCGACGAAGATACGTCGATACGGGCTCGGGGCGGACTGCATAATCATATTTGACGTTAGGAGAAGCAGTGCAACAAAGGAATGCTATGAGTTACTCTGGTATCCGAATACTTATGACCTCGCCAGGGGCTTGGCCCTGAGCAGCCACTCGTCTTCGCCGTCGGCGGCGGTGGTGGAGCAGTCCGGAAGGAGAGTCCTTCCCTTCTTGGACCCTTCGGCCTCCTCGGTTGGGGCGGCCTTCCTTTTCTTGTCTCCCCCGGCTGGAGGGGGAGAATCTTCATCTTCCTTCTCCTCGTTTTCACGGGAGGAGTGCATCTCGGTGTTATCGGACGATGAGTCCGATACCACCTAGCACCAGGAACTCTTTCGGGTTCCCTTGGCCTTCTTCTTGATCTTCTTTGGCACCTCATAAGGAGCCGGAGTCCGCGTCTCCGTCAGGAGAGCGTCCGCAGGGTCTTCGGGCAGAGGGGCCAGACACTTAATCTGCTCTGATGTCTCCACCCAGTCATGTCAAAGGCATGGGAGCTCAGACCCCGCCCATGGTTAAGCTATGGGAAATAAATATCCTACCAGATGTACAGAACTTACTGAAAATTCAGAAGGCGCTTCGCGCTAAGCCCGCGGTCCTCGGTAAGAGGAGGGACCTCGGCGCCCTTGAACAGCACCCTCCAGATGTCCTTATGCGTCGTGTCGAAGAGCTCGTGTAGAGTCTGGTGCTGGGCCGGGTCGAACTCCCATAAGTTGAAATCCCGTTGTTGACACGGGAGGATCCGGCGGAAGAGCATGACCTGGACTATGTTGACAAGCTTAAGTTTCTTGCTTATCATGTTCCGGGTACACTTCTAGAGTCCGTCCAGCTCCACCAATGAACCCCAGGACAGGCCCTTCTCCTTCCAGGAAGCGAGGCGCATGGGGATTCCGGATCAAAACTCGGGGGCCGCCACCCAGTTGGTGTCACGCGGCTCGGTGATGTAGAACCATCCCGATTGCCACCCCTTTATGGTCTCCACGAAGGAGCCCTCGAGCCATATAACGTTGGGAGTTTTGCCCACCATGGCTCCGCTGCATTCCGCTTGTTGGCCGCCAACCACCTTCGGCTTGATATTGAAGGACTTCAGCCACAGGCTGAAGTGGGGCCGGATGTGGAGGAAAGCCTCGCACACGACGATGAATGTTGAGATGTTGAGGATGAAATTCGGGGCCAGATCATGAAAGTCCAGCCTATAATAGAACATAAGGCCGTAGACAAAATGGATGGAGGGGAAACCCCAGTCTGCGGACGAAGTGGGGGAGGAAAACCACCCTTTCGTGAGGTTTCAGGGTAGGGACGACCTGCCCCGCAGCTGGCAGCCGGTGCGCGATATCCGCGGCTAAGTATCTGGCTCCATGTAGCTTTTTTATGTGCCCCTCCGTGACGGAGGAGGCCATCCACTTGCCTCCTGCTCTGGACATGTTTGGAGAGAGTTGAGGAGAAGGATGTGGACTTGGGCGTTGGAGCTTGAGTGCGCGAGAATGGATGAGCAAGGAGGAAGAAGGCGTGGGTAGAAAAAGGTGAAACCTTATCCCTTTATAAGGGCGGACGAAACCATGCGCCCCCACCAGCCTAGTAAAACTCGCTTATCCCCCAAGCGCCGTAATTGGTGGCGTGGTTGGGTTACCCACACCCGTATTGATGGGAATCCCGTAATAAGGGGACACGATCTCTGCTTTGACAAGACGTGCCAAGGAAACCGCCTCGCGAAACACGTTGAGATAGGCTATGAAAAAAATTTCGAATAAAGACCTGGCTGTGGTGTGATGTCATGCTACGGGGTACGTCAGCAGATTAGATTTATGGAGATATCATTCTCTCTATGGTGGTATGTGGAAGTTGTTTTGCAGAGCCGGACGCGATCCTCGTGTTCAAAATCTTCTATGAAGTATTCAGAGGAGGAACCCGCCTTGCAATGTCGAAGACAATCTGCGCGCCGGACTCATCGTCATTGAAGCCTGGTTCAGGGGCTACTGAGGGAGTCCTGGATTAGGGGGTATCCGGACAGCCGGACTATATCCTTTGGACGGACTATTGGACTATGAAGATACAAGATTGAAGACTTTGTCCCGTGTCCGGATGGGACTCTCCTTGGCATGGAAGGCAAGCTTAGCAATACGGATATGTAGATCTCCTTCCTTGTAACCGACTCTGTGTAACCCTAGCCCCCTCCAGTGTCTATATAAACCGGAGGGTTTTAGTCCATAGGACAACATACAATCATACCATAGGCTAGCTTTTAGGGTTTAGCCTCTCCAATCTCGTGCTAGATCTACTCTTGTGCTACTCATATTATCAAGAAGAATCAAGCAGGACCTAGGGTTTTACCTCCATCAAGAGGGCCCGAACCTGGGTAAAACATCGTGTCCCCTGCCTCCTGTTACCATCCGCCTAAGACGCATAGTTCGGGACCCCCTACCCGAGATCCGCCGGTTTTGACACCGACAACGATGAACGACAAGATGTGAAGGAGGGAATCCGGGGCCAGATCATGGAAATCCAGCCCATAATAGAACAAGAGCCCCCTAACAAAGGGGTCTAGAGCGAGGCCTAGCCCTCGAAGGAAGTGAGAGATGAACACAACACTCTCGTTGGGTTCGGGAGTGGGGATGAACTACCCTCGGGTAGGCAGCCTGTGTGAGACTTCGGCGGTCAAATACCTGGCCTCTCTTAGCTTCTTGATTTCTTCCTCTGTGATAGAGGAAGGCATCCACCGACCTTGAAGGTTGGATCCAGGCATGGTTGAAGGTCCGAAGGGCCTGACCTGAGCCTTGGGAGTTGGAACTCGAGGCGGGGGAAGGATTCGATTGAGTGCGAGAGGGAAAAAGGACAAGCCTTGGCCTCTTTATAAAGAGGGTGAATATCAAGCGTCCTCCTCGTGGCCGTTTGGGACTTGCCTAAAATCGAGGAGTCATACCAACGGGCACGATTGGGTTACCCATGTCTGTATTGATGAGAATCCCGTAATAAGGGGAACACGATCTCTGCTTTGACAAGATGTGTCAAGAAAACCGCCTCGCGATATGTGCAATGTTGGTTGAGAAAAACGGTTCGAATAAAGACCGGGCCATGGCATAATGTCATGTTGCTAAACATGTCAGCAGATTAGATTTGTGGAAATATTATTCTCTCTACGGTGGAATGCGGAACTTGTTTTGCAGAGCCGGACACTATCCTTGTGTTCAAAATCTTCTATGGAATATTCGGAGGAGGAACCCGCCTTGCAATGCCGAAGACAAATCTGCATGCCGGACTCATCGTCATTGAAGCCTGGTTCAGGGGCTACTGAGGGAGTCCTAGATTAGGGGGTCTCCGGACAGCCGGACTACATCCTTTGGCTGGACTGTTGGACTATGAAGATACAAGATTGAAGACTTCGTCCTGTGTCACTATGGGACTCTCCTTGGCGTGGAAGGCAAGCTTGGTGATACGGATGTGTAGATCTCCTTCCTTGTAACCGACTTTGTGTAACCCTAGCCCCCTCCAGTGTCTATATAAACCGGAGGGTTTTAGTCTGTAGGACAACATACAATCATACCATAGGCTAGCTTCTAGGGTTTAGCCTCTATGATCTCGTGGTAGATCAACTCTTATAATACTCATATCATCAAGTTCAATCAAGCAGGACGTAGGGTATTACCTCCATCAAGAGGGCCCGAACCTGGGTAAACATCGTGTCCCCTGCCTCCTGTTACCATCCGCCTTAGACGCACAGTTCGGGACCCCCTACCCGAGATCTGCCGGTTTTGACACCGACATGTTTCAATTTGGATAGGCCAATAACATAAGTGCAAGGCAGGCCCTATAGCAGGCTCGCGGCCCAAACGAGCGCCTCCCATATCGATCAACAGTAGGAAAAATCCCAATTCATCCGCTCCAGCCTCGAGTCTGGTTTGCTCTCTACCCTAGCCGCCGCTGGACAGACCGACACAACACTTCCTCGCGCCCTCATTGGAGGGCGGCCGCCGAGCTTCAAGCGAATGGAAGGACAAGAAGATGAAGGTCCAACCCTGGGTGTAGCCTGCATGGGAGGCAGCGGCGGCAGCATGGGCATGGCATCGAGCTTGCGCAAACGGACAGTCGCAGCTTGCAAGAGTAGCATGCGCAACGAGCAGGTACATCACATCCCTGATTATACCTAATTTAACTCTTCAATTTCTGGCCAATAGTTAAACCTGACGGTGTTGTAAAACTGCTTGTATGTAGGGAATCTATGAGAAAATGAAACCGATTTCTACTTATTTTATAACTCCCCCAATCAATACTAAACTGACTGAATCTGATGTATCTAATCAAGTTTCCGGTGCAAACATCCAAGCTCATGTTGTTCTTGAGCCTAAAGTGTCTAATGAACAGACTGTTAATGAAGGATTTGATGCAAACATTTTACATGCTCCTAGTGATGAACATATAGTGTCTAATGAGGCATCTAATGCAAGCATTTTGCAAGCTCCCATTGAAGGATTTAGTGTCTAATGATGATCTGCTATGTTGAGAGAGACATAGAGATTTGCAGGCATTGATGACAAGCAAATTATAGTGCATTTTCATGGCTTGAGGAAACGTCGAGGCCATCTACCAGAAAGTCCCTATATCATGACAACATAGCATAAATACTTTTCTAATCTGTTGTTTGAAACTATTGGCATACTTGTGCAGGATAGATATATTGATATGCAGTTTGCGCACTGGTTATAGGTGCAATTACACTTCGATATTTTCAGCCAGAGAACGAATAATTCAAGCAGGTACAGACCATGTTTGTAGTCCTTGTACACCATGTTGCATTTTGTATTTTTTTTGGTGCTTGCATCATTTAGTGTTTATAATCTGAACTACTTTGGATCATTAGCTGGTTTTCAAAGTGCATGTAGCTTCACATTTCTCAAGTTATGTTGATTTCCAGAGTGCAAGTGCCTTCGTATTTTTTAAGTTAAATGTTCGCCCCTGGTAACTTGAATTCGTGGATCCGCTACTGCACACAAATCATACATGAATGGCAGTACGAATTAAATTAAATGCAGGGACTTACGCTAGCTCATTGCACAGGCTCACTGCAGCTCTGCTTGCGCTTGGGATGTTCCATGTACAAGTCCATGTTACCACTTGCTTGGACGTGCAGGCCTTGTGCTCCTTGCATCCCCCTCTGCATTTTTGACACGGTGAATGGCTGATCAAATAAGAGGAATCGACCTTGCTGTTGTACCGGAGGACAGATACTTACAAGGTTATACGGGTGTGCAGGATGTGTACCAGATCCCGTAGCGCCGTCATGCTTCGCTAAAAAATGGATTTGCTTGTTTCAGATGATATCTCCAGAAGAAATAAGAGTTAAAGTCAAAGTTGGATAGGCGTGTAAGCTAAGAGAGCAGTGAAAGGATATCCAAACATCGTCGAAACACTGCACAAGGGAGTGATGTGTGGATACCTAGTTCGGGCCGGCGTTTGGGCATGCTCGCCTAGTTAGAGTGCGGGTCACTTCAGAGCCATTGAGGGTGATGCGCTGGCGTTGGCTGGCCGCGCACGGATGCAGATCTTGAGTGGTAGTGGAGCGCTACGACGCGGTGGACGAGACCGTTGGTGAAGCCCCAGCGGCCTCGGGGGGCGGAGGCGTGACGATGTGATCAGTGAAGTAGCCCCGGTGAGCTGGGAGACGGCGTCGGTGAAGCGCACCTGATGCGGTGGAAGTCGGTGTCTGTGAGGCACATCGGTTGCAGTGGCCGACGTTGTCGGTGGACCACTCGGTGCAGTGGACGAGGGCGTAGATGAGGTAGCTCCGGTGCGGTGGTGAAGCGCGACCATCGTCTTCGTCGTCGTCCGGCACAGAGGTGGGGAAAGAGATGAGACGAGGGGCGATTCGAACTTTGATCGGGTTGGTGGCGAATTACGGATTTGAGCAATCTGGGCGCGGAAGGGGACGGTGGAGAAGGGAGATTTTGCAGGGCTGGAATTGGGGCCGCCAGATATTTCAATCCGAAACGTGGAAGCGCGAACTTATTTTGTCGTCGTCCTTTTTTTGGGGGTGGGTGGCTGGGTGCTACGCGTCCGTCCAACACACGCGACCACAACGACACGACCCTGGTGCGCCTACATTTGAGAATGCAAACGAATCTTCTTTCATTTGCAAACGAATCTGTATGTATTACCATGCCCGTGTTTTCCTTGCAATAATTAGTCATTCGAAACGAGATACTATAAATTAATTAATGAGGAGTTATTTGAAGAAAAAAATCGAAACGATATCCACGCTAACGTGGATTAGAGTGTGTGTCACATAATTAGTTATTTGAATTAGAGTGTGTGTCACATAGTGATCTCCAATTCTAATGTGGATTTCACATTTCACTGTATCCATGCTACTTTTTTAATACAAATTCATATGTATATGATGAACACCATGGTAGTGAGAAAACTTTTGGATGGATTCAAACATATGACCTACAAAATAGCACAACAAATTGAGTCAATGTCAACTTTTCGAAACCTAGTATGGCACGAATTCGAAATAATTACCCATATGCATGGTCCTCAGTTCAAATCTTACAATGTACACCGAATTGAAACATCAATATTAAGTCTCGTAGTATCTACATTCAAATGTTGTTTTTAGCCCCCCCCCCCATGCACACACACGCTACATACTTCCTGTATCGGTCAATCTTCCTCTCCTAACCACCTTAGGAAGCTATCGGTTTCCAACACACATCCATTCTTTCTCTCCATGTTTCGATCTCTAACTCTCTCAACTACACAACCCCCTTTTTCCACTCTATTATGAAATGTATTTACCTCACACACCCGCCATTGCACCCCATGTCGAGCTCTCTCTCTCTCCCTCTCCCGCTCACCCTCTCGCGCTAAATACATGCATTGCCTATCTATCCCCCAAACCTCTCATGCGCACGCATGCACATTGTCTATCTAGGTCACCCCCTTGAGACTGTCTCACTCTTTCATCCGCACGGCGGGCCACACTCGCTCAATCTCGCTCTCTTTATCTGAGTGTCGTTTAACCTCGTTTTCTTTCATACACAAATGCTATATCTCCCTGTTCGGGCCTCGATCGACACACTCTATACTCTCTCACACAGATTGTCTATCTAGGTCAGTCCATCGAAGCCGCCCCCACTCTTTCGACCTCATGGCGGGCCACGCGCTCTCTCTCTCTCCCTCTCTCTCTCTCTCTCTCTCTCTCTCTTTGTATGTCTCGATTGACCTCGCTCTTTCTCGGACAAAAATGATATATCACCATGTTTGAGCCCAATTCGACTTATTTACATTGTATACTCTCTCACACACATTGTCTATCTAGGTCACTCTCTCCAACCCGTCTCACTCTTTCGATCGCACGATGACCCTATGTGATCGATCGACCTTGCTTCCTCCCACACACAAAATATATCTACACGTCTGTGACTGGATCATCTCTCAAGCTCTATCTTACAGCCCTCACCCTTGCCAAAATCTCAATCGGATAATATCTCTCCAGAGCATATATATTTGCTCCATGAATGTCGGACCACACTCACTTTGTCTCTCTATCTATATGTCTCTCGATTGACCTGACTTTCTCACGCCGTATCTTCCACACATTGAAGCTACCTCTCCATCCCTCGCAAAGCCGGAGCTATTTACATTGCTAGGGGCACTCCAACCTTGGATTAATTTGTGTAGGCATTTATTCTGGTCGGTTTAGATTATATTTTCGTATCATTCGGCCCACAACTACTTGAAACACCGTTGCAATCCCCGCAACTCCCCTAGTTGATTTCCCTCTGGCTCGGTCATTGCTCTCTCGCAAGTCCTTTCTCGCCTTCAACATCGCACCATGGTATTATTGCAAAGAACTCTGTTGTTCTCTTTAATTATTATAAATAAGCTACAAAACTACACACCGATAGTCCACTTGGAATGGAACAAATTTGTACCCACAAATTAAAGTGCTACAAACTACACACCAAGGGGCCCACATGTCATGAAACAAATTTGGACCCATATACAAATTAAAAAATAAAGGACGAGGATCGAACATGCGACCAGGGCCTTCAAGCCGCACGTCAATAGGCAACATACATAGAACAACAATGTTTGTTGTACCTCCCTTTGTTCACATAATGTTTTTATATTACCACAGCCTATTTAATTGATAACATGTAATATTATTTTTAGTACTATTCGCATTCACTTACTGGTGGGTTCCATGTGTGCTCTCTCTCTCTTTCCTCCCCTTCTGCGTTTAGACGCATGGGCAAACACGAAGAACTCGCGGGTGACGTTGCCGTTAACCATATCTGGATGCATTCATAAGTTACGGCACTAGTTTCACGTGCTAGCAGCACTAGTCAGTGTGTACGTGCAATGCACGTTAATTTGGAAGTATATTAAGTGCATGCGGATATTAAGTTGGATATTATTTGCGTGTTATTATGTGATTAGCACTATTTTTGGCATGAAATTAACTGCACTCTAAACGTGTTGAGCGCTTGGCATTGAAGCAGTCTAGGTCGCTGGATGACAAGGAATACATGTGGCTTGATGACGTTTTATATTTAATTTGATACGGCTCTAGCAGAACATTCAATCGATCAAACCATAGATTTCGTTTAGTCTGACTCCAACTTTAAATTATATGACGATCGATCTAAAATAAACGGAAATGATAAACATTCGGATTTTAAGCATGGCAATGCAAACGTTTTTCATGGCAAATTTAGATTACGCGGCAGGGGCGGGGGCGTCTTGCGGTGGGAAGCGGCTCCTCTGCCGTGCTCTGTGTGTCGTCGGGCCACTGACCGACAGCGACGTTGGCATCTTGCGCCATTGTTGGCGTACTACTGGACGTTGGCCCTAGCTTCAAGGAAGGCCATAATGTTCTGGACTTTGGTCTGCAGGAGCGAGTCAACTGGCGGAAGGAGGCGACTGGCGTTGGTGCAAGGAAGCGGTCGATGGCGACCATCCATGCCGCTGAGGGGGCACTAGCACCCACGCAGGGACAGGCACTGTCAATGGCGCGGCGGAGACATTCGTGTGCACGGGCACCGGCACGGGCACGCACGTCAGTGCATGCACAGGCGCATGCGCTGGCAGGTGCACGGGCGCGTGAAAGTCGGTGGGGACCTCGTGGAACCCCGTGGCATCAAGCTCGGCGACAATGTGTGGCTCCCAGCCCATCAATGCCACGGGGATGGGTGCTGGTGCAGTCGGGGCGACGGGAGCTGGAACGGGAGCGGGGACAGGCGCAACGTATTCCCGCAAGGCCAGTTCAAGCTCGTCCCAAAGCGCCTTATGTTCTTGAGACTCCGTCTGGGTGTCTTCCTCGGGAAACTGGAAGACTAAGGGCAGACCATCATGATGCGGCATGGTGTACGTTTTGGTCAGGCTGGTTGGAGGTAGACGACAGGAGAATCAGAGAGGAAGAGAGAAGATTGTAGCGATACCGGATAGTGCGGGGTTGATTTTAAACTGCGGTGCCGGCGACATTAAAAGTGGGAGCAGTTGGGACGAAGGTGGGCGGCGGAGCCTGGTCAAAGGGCTCGCCTCCCGGTTTATCTGCACAGCGATATGCTCGCACGCTTCCCTGTCAGCCGGTGCAGCAGCCTGCTCACACGCCTCCCGTCAACTCACATGCTTGCTCGGATGGCACCTGCCGATGAGAAGCGGGACTCGTGGCGGCACGTAAACACCCATGGTTTCAATAGTGAAAGCGTTCGCCTTAACGTGATAGGTCTTTGTTCCAAAATACCTTGGCTCTTCATTTGTGCAACTTGTCATAAGCAGCTTGTCTCAAATTGAAGAAAAAAATTACAAAGTAATATTTGTGCCATATCACATGACCATGCTCACTTTCAAGAATTTATGGTCACTTTTGGATTTTCTGAAATTAAAGATCCAGGATTCAAAACAATATCATAACCTGCATCATGCAATAAATTTTCAAGCCATACA
Organism: Triticum aestivum; assembly: GCF_018294505.1. Taxonomy (NCBI): domain Eukaryota; kingdom Viridiplantae; phylum Streptophyta; class Magnoliopsida; order Poales; family Poaceae; genus Triticum; species Triticum aestivum. Next base: position 87,606,829 of record NC_057800.1, read on the forward strand.
TCTGTCCTATTGTATTTTTTAAGAAAGGATTTGGTCAAACATTTTGCTTAGTTAGACTTTAGACAAGTTATATATGCAGAGCAGAAGGATAATCCCTCCGTACCAGTGCATTGCCTGATATATTAACTCAAGTACAAGGCACGAACAAACGGGAAAAAATGGGCTCAATTATGTGCTCATCCTGTAGTAGTAGTAGTAGTAGTAGTAGTAGTAGTAGTAGTAGTAGTAGTAGTAGTAGTAGTAGTAGTAGTAGTAGTAGTAGTAGTAGTAGTAGTAGTAGTAGTAGTAGTAGTAGTAGTACTAGGCAATGCAGTTGACGGGTGACCTTGGCGAGCAGCGACCGAGGGAATTGAACATGGCTCGGCACGGTAGGTAATGTTGTCTAGTTACTTTTTTTAGCACAACGTTGTCTAGTTACTAAAGCATCCCTCTGTTGTTCATCAGTAGTCATTATGGACTGGGGACATGAGGGGAATTTCCTAGGGCTGGAATTCTGGCCGCCAGATATTTCGACTCGAAATGCGGAGGCTTGACTGGTTGGGGTTGCCTAATGTGCGTACCACGCACACCACTAGAAGGACACGAGCCTAGATTTTTTATTTTTTATTTTTTTAGGATCAACACGAGCCAAGGTCTGGCTGGTACGCCGTTGGTTCCTACCATTCGAGAATACGAGAGGAACCTTTTAAGTTGCCGAACGAATCTATGTGTATTACAATGCCTGTATTTTCCTTGCAAATACTAATCTCAACGTGGTAATTGATTTATGATGAGTTGTTGAATTAGAGTGAGTTTGTGATATAGTGATCTCAACGTGGATTTCACATTTCATGGTATCCCTGCTAAGTTTTTCAATGCAAATTCAAATATAAAAGATGAACAATATGGAGGTGAGAAAACTTTGTATGTATCAAGCATATGAACACACACACACACACGAACACAATAACAATCCAATAAGTATAGTGCATCTATTTTTCCAAACCATGCATGTATGACACGAATTCAAAAATACTCCTTATGTTCCTAAATATTAGTCTTTTAGAGATTTCAACAAGCGACTACATACGGAGCAAAATGAGTGAATCTACACTCTAAAATATGTCTATATACATCCGTATGTGCCAGTCCACTTGAAATCTCTAAAAAGACTAATATTTAGGAACGAATGGAGTAAAATTTAAGACATGCATGGTCCTAAATTCAATATTTAAAACGAACATGAAACTGAAACATGAATATTATGTCTAGTACTACAGTACATGCAAATGTTGTGTTTAATAAGGCGGAGCTATGATTGTCGGGAGTCACCCCCTCGACCTTAGATAAAATTGTGAAGCTCTGTTTAGGGTTGTTTAGATTATATTTGTCCCCACCCTCCCAACCACCGATTGGTTGTGCACCCCCCACCCCTCCTCCCCGGGAGAATATCATGTGCCCCCATACCTTCTATGCTATATGCCGATACGAGTTGCTTGGAGCTTGTAGATCTGAGATATAGCAGCTCACATGATGTCTTAATATTCTTACAGGAAACCTTGATGAGTTTGAGAATTGCACACAATTTGTACAAAAACTACTCAGATGCCCTTGGATCCCATATCCAACGACCTCGAAGCTCGTATCACCGTAGCATCTAAGATGAAGGAGGACATCATATTCTCCTGTATGTAAGAATATCATGTGCGACCACACCTTAGATGCTTTGGTGATACAAGATCTTCGGAGCCGTTGGATTTGTGACCCAACGCCTCCTCGGTGGTTCGAATGGTTTTTTGCGGAAAAGCCCCCAAAGAGTTTGGCCACTGCTTACAAGCACAATGACTGCTCAAATGCCATTGGATCTCAGATCAAACGACCTCGAAGCTCGTATCACCGTAGCATCCAAGCTGCGAGAGCACCTTATGTTTTCTCGCACGGGAGAATATGAGGTGCCCCCGCACCGTAGATTCTATGGTGATACGAGTTCACGGAGATCTAACGGCCCATAGTAGGAGGTTTGAATGTTTTTGCAATATACGGCTAAGAGAGTTTGGGAATTGCGCAGAAAGTACAAGTACTACGCATGTGCCATCTGATCACTGATCATACGACCTAGATGCTCATATCACCGTAGCGGGTAATTAAGCTACGTGGAGCACCTAATATGAGCAACGGGGAGCCGTTGGGTCCAAGATGCAGCAGCACACACGAGGCCTGAATGTTTTATTTGCAAAAAAACCTTTGGAGAGTTTGGAAATTGCGCATAATTACAAAGACTACTCCCAAGCCATTGGATCTCACTTCCAACGGTGTAAAAACTCATATCACCATAGCATATAAGCTGCGGGGTGGATGTGATATTCTATGCCACTGTCATTTTTGTTCGTAAACTTGCAAAATATGTGTAACTTGTGCCGTTACTTGTCTAACCGCGCAAAGTGTTTGTTCAAAAAAACCATCCTGCACTAAAATATCTGAACAACACACGGGGGTCTCACTTGTCATTAATCAAATTTGGACCTAAAACTAACAAATCTGAAAGAGGATATTCAAACTGGCAACCTAGACTACAAAGCGTAAGTCGATAGCCTGAAACAACAACGGTTGTTGGCTTTGTCCCATAACTTGATTTTATACAGTATTACGTTGAGTAGAGTAGAGGGAGTGCCTCGTCTACACGTGCATGACCATTGACTCACTTACTGGTGGGTCCTTGGTCTGCGATCTCTCTCTTCTCTCCATCGTCTAACCTTTGCACGGGCACACATGAAGAGCGGCGCTAGCTTGTCGTGGTGCTATTACAACTAAAAAAAGCTTGGAAAATAGAAGAATCTCCTAGAACAAGAGACGTTGTGGCTGGTCGAGACGGAGCTAACCACACCTATCCTCCGTGCCATGTTACATGATGAAGTTGTGTGGCTAGTGGGGTGTTTTCGACCGGCTGGCTGGGTCCCACGGTCAAACCATAGGTAATATGTTTGATACGGTAAATTTTTACACGCACATTTTTCCTCCGTGCCGAGACATGGCACACCCTACCGCGCGGTTTCGGGGTCCTCCCGGGTGGTGCACGCATATATTCTTCCTAACGTGGGATGCCCTACCGCACGTTGTTGCCGAAGCAAGTAAATAAATGAGTCATCAAATCACGAAAGACCACTTTTCTAGCCGAGTACATCACTGAAGCACGGTAGCTAGCTAGTTGGGCTAGTTCGACCGATTAGCTAGGCTGCCGCCACATTTGTTTTTTCACCCCTTTTTTATCTACTTGCCAGCAGGTAAATTTAAACATCCACCGCGACGTTGCTCTGGTGTTTGAGTGTGGAAGGATTTTTAATTTTTTGATTGACGGGAGCAGGCGCGGCAGGATTTTTAATTTTTTGATTGACGGGAGCAGGCGCGGCAGCAATTAATCACGATGACTCTGCCTGTAAAACCCACGGCTCCCTGATGTGAGAAGTCGTCGACTGGTGTTTTACCATGGTGAAAACAAAAAGATTCCCTGCTCCTCGGCTGGCTCCCTCAGCCTTACCATAGATTGCATTGCCTTTCAACCGTTTCACCCCCTGCATCAGCAACGTCATGCGCCTCGAGAAGCAGAGGAACTTCGGTGGTGTTTAGGCGCCCTTTGCATGGGCATGTCCATGTCTCGGCGCAACATGACCGTTGGATCAACCTCAGACGGTGCAGATCAGTCACTGTAGCACAAAGTGTGTGGGTGTGTTTGGTTGCATTCTCATCTCAATATAGTGTGTAAGTCACCTTACGAAAACCAAATAATCCCAAAACACTTAGGCACGACACATTAACTCCCTCCTCGTTTCTTGTTTTGTGACATATCAACCAATAATAGACGTGGGCCGTGCATGCTTTCAATGACTTGAGACTAATAAACATGACATGCAGTGGTTAGTTCATTGCATGCAATGCTATTAATTAGCAAAAATACATTAAGTTTTCTCGTTTTCCTCTCTACCTTGGCCGCAGTGCACAACGTAAGATGACTTACACACCTAGACGGAGTAGTTGTTTCCTCTTCGTGTATTTGTGTTAACCTACTAGTGTGGACTCATGCACCCTTCATGCACTCTGCCAAACACCCAAAAGTGAGTCGAGAAGGGAACTTTTGCTCCCATCCCGTGCACCCTTCATACACCCTACCTAACACTACTTGTGCTTCATATGGTTCATGTTTCGTGGAGTACTGTAGCACCGTACTCTCTTGCGTTGTAGACCTAGTTCTGTTAACATTAATCTCACTGTTCATTCTCGACCAGACAGTCGAGAAAGCGGTACTATGTTACTACATTATTGTTCATATAGTTGACATGCGCACAACATCATTTGTTGTCGTCATATCTTACTACACTAGCAACAAGATTATGTAGTACTGACGTATGAACCACTGCACATGCCTAGTAGTAGGAGCACTGTGTATGTTCAAGTGGCTGTCGTGTTTCACACTCCTCCGTCGTAAGAGTGGAAACGCTTGCTGTAATCATTTTTTCTTCAGAAAAACAGTGGACATGCTCTACCGTGCGGATCCTCCTCCAGCCATGCACTAAATTACTCACTTTTGCCGACGTGTGGGACAGCCATCGGGGTCCACTGTCACACCCTAGCTAGTTCAAGCATTAGAGTGTGCATCATGTTTAAATTTCTCTTAAATTTGAAATGGGGAAGGCAGAAACCCCCAACACCCCCCTGGAAACAACTAGGGTTTACTAAAATTATTTTCAATGAACCTGAAATGCCCATCTAAAAAGTTCACCCTCTTTGTCTTGGGTTAGAACCTCTGGCAAAATTGGTGCACAATTTTCTAGGTCAACAGAAGGTCATTGAATTAAATCATAAGTATTTGAATTTGGGCATTTAAATGCTATAAAATAATTTAAATGCTCAAATAATTCTGGAAATAAATGTTTGCTGTTGGAAATATTCTAAATAGAGCCCACAATTATTTTCAGGATTTTTGGAAACGTTTTAGTATTTTAATTAAAGCCCAACAGTTGCAGTTAAATAGAAAAAACAGAAACAAATCAAAAAAAAAGAGAGAGAGGGAAGCCCACCTGGGCCTTACCTATGCTGGCCCAGCCACCTGGCTCGGCCCGGCCGACTGGCTTCCCAGTCGTCGTCCACCTCCCGCCAGGAGGACGCGGAGCGCGTGGCCGGCGCCCGCGGCCACACGCCGGCCACCTCCTGCTTTCGCCGACGCCTGGAGACGTCCAGGGATGCCACGCGACCCCCACGTCCCCCTCTCATCCTCCCTCACTCTCCCCTCGTCTCCCTCACCCTCTCCCGCACCATGGACGACGCACCTATCACCGTCTCACCGCCGTAGTCGCGCCCTCCGTCACCCCCTTGCCTCTCTGACATGTCCAGAAGCTCCGCCGCGACGCCCTCGCCTTCCCCACCGAGCCACGCTTTGTCGGAGGCCCTGCATCGCCGCCATCGGGCCATCTTCAACCTCGGTACCCGCCGGACGCCGTTCATCGATTCGCCTCGCTCCGGTCGCCCCCGAGCCCACTGAGCTGCTCATCGACCTCCCTGTGAGCTCCGCCGCCTTTCCCCTCTTCTTTCCCACGCATTTGCACCCTCTAGGTCATAGTTCCACCATGGCCGAAGCTCGTCTCCGCTCGAGCTTGTCGCCGGCGTCGCTCCGGCGACCATTTGGGCCTCCCGTGCTACGCAACATGCTTGCCGTATCGCGTAGTGCCTCGCTAGCGCCTTAGTTTTCGTGTTTGCACGCCGCAGCCCACACCCTGCACATGGCCGAACTCCGGCCGCCGCCTTGGAGCTCGCCGTCGTCGTCTCCGGCCACCGTAGGCCCGGCCTCCACCACCACTAGATGCGCGACTGCAAGAGCTCTCCAACGAGCCCAAGAACGGCCTCGCCCGTGCCTTGTGGGTGTTTTCCGAGCCGCACCACCATCTCGGGCCTCGCCGGCGTCGAGTCGCCGGCGAGTTTGACCCAGTTTGACTCCTGGGTGGGCCCAGGTAGACCCCCCCCCTGAGTCTATGACAGGTGGGGCCGGTCTGCTAACTAATCTAGGATTAGTTTTAACTAATTTTAATTAAATCAGTCACTGACATGTGGGCCCAGGCCCCACTGACAGCTAATTAGTGTTAATCCAATCCTGTTAATTAGCTGAGAGGCTGACAGAAGGGGCCCACCAGTCATGTTTGACCTGGGCTGGCGCCTTTGACCTGCTGAGGTCAGCATGACGCAATGCTGACGCAGTAATGCATTTTCTGGATTTATTTTTATTCAGGAAATTCCAGAAAATAGTCAAAACTTCTATAATGCAAAGATTTATATATGAAAAATGATCAGAAAAATTCAATCTATCCATCTGTAATGGTTTCATGCATGACAAAACAAGTTTACCATGCTGTTTAAGCAGAATAAGGAAATGCACTATTAAAGCCATGTTTAATAAGCTAATAATTGAATCTTTGATTCAAATAAGCACATTCCTTTCTGTTATAGCTTGCATTAGGCCAAGACACATTCATATTGCCATGTCATAGCATGCATCATATTGTTGCATATCGTCATGTGTTGATTGTGTTCCGATGTGTTCTTCGTGGTAGGTTCTGTCTCCGAGGATATTCACGAGTATCCAACTGAAGGGCAGTATCCCACTACCACTCCATCAGGCAAGCAACCCATTGATCATTCCGATACAAACCCATGTTCTCGCTTCTGCTCTTGTTTACTGCATTAAGACAACGCGATTCAAACTGCTGTGTGCTACGGTAGTTGAACCCTTATCCTCTGCATGACCTGTCATTGCCACAGTAACTAGATGAAACCCACTAGCATGTGTAGGAGTTGATTGAGCCATGTATGTGATTCCTACCTTCCTATGCCTGCTATGATAGAGTAGTGTCAGGTCTGGTTCATCTGGGTGATGGGCTAGAGTGAAATGCTTATGTCGGTAATATGCGGGATGTGTTGAACATGTTTTGGTAAAGGTATCGATGAGAGGCCATGTAGGAGTACATGGTGGGTTGTTTCATTGACATCGTCCCTAAGAACTGAGATCTGTATGTGTGATTTAAGATTCAGCTACTACCATGCATTGGGATCCTTAATTGATCCTCTCGGCTTCTTAATCACCCTAGTACTCTGTCCAGGAGTTGCAAATAGTTTCTGGTGTTTGTAGGTTATGTGTTGGCGGCCATGCGTAGCGCTGACCCTAGGGGTGGGCTATGTTGCGGTAGATACACCGTGGCACGGTGTACCGAGTCACCCGTTTGGTGTCTCGGGAACCCTGTTCACATCGCTCGGGGCCGTATGTGGAAACCTCGGCCGGACTCCCTGCGGATGGAACCTGGATAGGCGATAAACCTTGACTAGAGACTTAAGTGTTTAGGTAGGCCGTGGCCGACACCCTCGCTGGGCTTCCGCTTGAAGGTTGCTGAGTACATGTCGTGTAAACGGCGGTAAATGGTGAAAGCGTGTATGACGAAGTACACCCCTGCAGGGTATAAAACTATTCGAATAGCCGCGTCCGCAGTAAAGGACTACTTGGTTGCCTATACAGTTCATAGACAAGTTAATGGATACTACTAAAAGACTCAAGATAAGTGTGAGTACCGAGGATGGCCCTCTCGTAGGATGACGAGGGAGGATCCACGGTGGAGTATTGTGTTGGTGAGTAGTGGACTCGTGTGCAAAAACTATTTTACTGGTGAAGTTCCGTAGGATAGCTTAGCCAAGAGTCAAAGCTGGCTTGCTGCAATAACCCCACCACCTTCTTGAGAATGAGCATGTATATTAGGTTCTGATGTAAGACTTGCTGAGTACCTTGTACTCATGTTTGCTTATTTATTGTTTTCAAACGACAACACTGCCCCCTCCGATGGGTTTTATGTAGACCTTGACGTCGACGAGTGACTAGCCACCCAGGTGGTGATCCTGGCCATGGAGGACCCTATGTAGATAGACAGGCTTCGAGAAGCCTTCTTTCTTTCTAGTGTCTGTACTCAGACCGGTTGCTTCCGCATGTGCTTGTATGATTGTATGACTTGAGTGTCGGGTCATGTGACCCCTATCTGTATGAACATGTTATGTATGGCTCCCTGGAGCCTTTTAAATAAAGTACTTGAGTTGTAGAGTTTTGTTGTGATGCCATGTTGTATGTACTCATATCGGGCATATTGTGTGTATGATTGAAATGCTTGGTATGAGTGGGATCCGACAATCTAGTTGGTTATCCTTGGTAGCCTTTCTTATGGGGAAATGTAGTCTAGTGTTCCTCGAGCCATAGTAGTCCGCTACAGCCCGGTTCACCGGAGTCCTGCTAGCCCAGCACTACTGTTCAGGACACTTGACTGGCCGGCATGTGTTTCACTTCATTCCTATGTCTGTCCCTTCGGGGAAATGTCACGTGGTGACTTCCGGAGTCCTGCCTAGCCTGCTACAGCCCGGGTCCCTCGGAGTCCTGTTAGCCCAGTGCTACAGCCCGGAATCACTCGCTGATGACCGGCATGCTCGATGTGATTCATGTATGCCTGTCTCCATAGGTTTGTGCCGCTTTGGGTTCACGACTAGCCATGTCGGCCCGGGTTCTCTGTCATATGGATGCTAGCGACACTATCATATACGTGAGCCAAAAGGCGCAAACGGTTCCGGGCCATGGTAAGGCGACACCCGTGGGATACCGTGCGTGAGGCCGCAAAGTGATATGAGGTGTTACCGGCTAGATCGATGTGACTTGGAATCGGGGTCCTGACAGCGTTGGCATCAGAGCCGGACTGCCAGTAGGTTCGTTGAGCCAAACTGGTCGATGTCGAGTCTATAAATGCTTTAGTTATATGTAGGGGAATTGATTGTGGGAGGGAACGTAAGGCTCTTTTACTCCTTTACCCTATGTCTCTGATCTGAGTCATTCTCTTCTCACTCAACGTGGGTTAAGGACTAGGCTCTCTTCTTCTATCAGGTTCACGTGTTACTAATCCGTAGTAGCTTATAGGATTGTTGTTACAAGTCCCAGTTCAGTTTCTACTATTCTTAGTATGTTGCTAATTGGATCAGAACCTTGATATGATGATGTTGAGTGGTATTGCGAACTGTTGTGGATGTATCAAATCTTTTTCTAAGCATTTACAGCTGTTATGCTGTCCAATTTTCCCTAGAAATTTTGATGTCTTTGCATTGTGGTTGTGCTTTCAGATGGCCAGCCGTGTTCAAAACCAAGTGGTTCGCCTGACCCGGTGCCTCGATGTGCCCGGTCATACTGCTATGTTAGTCCGAGTAATGATCGAGACGGGTTACCATTGGTATCCCGAATACACAGTCGAAGAGCAATTCCGAGACTTTAATCAAAGCCGGTATCTCTGCACCGTCAGGATATTTCCTTCTTATCCTGGATCTACTGAGCCCCTTCACTGTTCCTATGGACTCGGGGTTACTGTTGAGATGGCTGTGCAGGATGCTGCCTATTCCATGATGACCATCATGCGAGTCCGGACTGGCCTGCTTCGGAACACCGACTTCCGTTACATGCCAGCTTCACTTCCGGGAGCGCAAGGGTATCTTCAGGCTATCTATGCTGACTCCACTCAAGAGGACTCATTAACTCGCACCACTACCGAGATGCTCGAAGATAAGGACCGAGAGAATCGGGCCTTGAGGCTGGAGCTTTTCAATACCCGTGCTGATCATTGGGCCACATTGACTCGGTTTGCACCTGCGGTGCAAGCTGGATGTATGGATACAAGGGATCTGTATCCTGTGAGATCAGCTCTTCTAGACATGGTGGATTGGCGTGATGTGGGAGGCATTACCCCACCCCGTGGTCCCCGTAGGCCGTTTGTTGGTCCAAGACCTCATCCTAGTCCCTATGGTCCACAGGCTCCTCAGGACCGTCTATTCCCGGATGGTCATGTTGAACTTCCAGGCTATGGAGGTGACTTCTATGAGGACTACTATGGAGCTGTCTGAGTTAGTAGTAGTACCACTAGTATTGTAATAGTTGTATCTCCACTGTCCTGCATGACTTGTGGAATATGACTTGGCGTGTAGTCAATTCCGGAGGTGTAGACAAATAATGTATAGGAGCTTGGAATGCCTCTGATGAGATGTAACGTCTTTCATCATAGTTGTACTATAGCCTGGGCTTGTACTAAACTATGTATGATGTGTATGACCATTGGTATATATATGGCAGTTTTATATTACCATGACATACGGATGAACATCTCTGCATTCTGTGTTATCCATTCCATTCTGCACTCCTTGCTAAGTTTGAGCCATCCTTATCTAAACCATTGTCTTGTTTTCTCCTAGGATGGTCAACACCCGCAGCAACCCTGCTGCCTCGGAGCAGGGGGAAGCCAGTGCAGCTAGGGGTGAAAATCTGCCTCACCCACCTTCTCTGGCCGAAGTGATGCTGGAGGCGGAAAGAAACAAGCGTGAGACTAACCGCCTGCTGGAGCGGATTGAGCAGAACACTGCACGCCACCCACAAAATGACTTGGTGTCAATCAATGACTTTATCAAGCTGTACCCACAAAAGTTTAACCATTCCGTCGAGCCCCTCGACGCGGATGACTGGCTTCGCAGCATCACCCACAAGCTACGTTCTGCCAACGTAGCTGAAGCCAACAAAGTTACTTATGCTGCCTATCATCTCGAAGGCCCTACTAGCCTCTGGTGGGAGAATTTTGAAGCTATGCGCCCGGTCGGCCAAATCACTACTTGGGCTGAATTCAGTGAGGCTTTCCGTGAGCATCACATTCCGGAAGGTCTCATGGATTGCAAGAGGGAGGAGTTCTGCAACTTCACCCAAGGAAGACTGAGTGTGGATGCTTATAGTCGTGAATTTGGGAATCTGGCACGTTATGCCCCTGAAGAGGTATCTACTGACGCTAAGAAGCAGGAAAGGTTCCGCAAGGGACTTAGCCCTAAGCTTCGCCGCGATCTCCGTCTGCACGAGTGCACATCCTTTCAGAAGTTGGTCAATAAAGCCATCAGTGCTGAGATAGGCCAGACTGATTATGACGCTTCACGCAAGCACTCCCGTGATTTTGGCTCTTCATCTGGCTCTGGAGCTCAGAAGCGCCGGGTGTGGATTCCAAGCACGGCACTGCCACCCAGGTTCATCCCGAGGCCATCCTTTGAGGCGCCTCGTCCCAACCAGCAATTTGCACCGCCCAAGCCCTATGGTGGCCCTGCTGCTAATGCTGCTCCACGCCCCAATGTGGTGACATGCTTTAAGTGTGGAGAGTTGGGTCACTATAGCCGAGAGTGTCCCCAGAACAACAACCCCATCCAAACTGGAAAGTCTGTTGGCCGTGGTAAGCCCACGGGAAAGACATTCTACGCCAAGCCGGTCACCACTGCCCGTGGCCATGTCAACTATGTTTCAGCTGAGGAGGCTCATGAGGATCCTAACGTCGTCCTTGGTACGCTCCTTGTTAACTGCCATCCGGCATCTGTTCTTTCCGATACTGGAGCATCTCATTCATTCATGTCCGAGAACTATGCTCGATTGCATAACACGACATTCTGTGACATGCCCACTTCCATGGTAATTCAAACTCCGGGTTCCAAATGGCAAACTTCTAGAGTAAACAATGGGAACGAAATTCTTGTCGATAGACTTGTCTTCCTTGCATCCTTAATAGCTCTCAAGTCCTCGGACATAAACATCATCTTGGGTATGGACTGGATGTCAGCTCATTATGCTAAGATTGATTGTGCCACTAGAACCGTTCAACTTACTCACCCATCGGGCAAGACAGTCAATGTTTTAACTCGAGTGGCCAAGCGCCAGCTTTACTCCTTAAATGTCAACCCCCTTCCAGACCTTGAGGATGTTCCGGTAGTCCGAGACTTTCCGGATGTCTTTCCAGAAGAACTGTCAGGTGTTCCACCTGACAGGGATGTTGAGTTTGTGATAGACCTTGTTCCAGGAACCGTTCCAATTTCTAGAAGACCCTACAAGATGGCACCCTTAGAACTAGCCGAGCTTAAGAACCAACTCGATGAGTCCTTGAAAAGGGTTTCATCCGTCCTAGTTCCTCTCCTTGGGCTTGCCCTGTCCTCTTCGTCAAGAAGAAGGATGGAACGGATCGAATGGTTGTGGATTATCGACCTGTCAATTTGGTCACCATCAAGAACAAATACCTGCTTCCCAGGATCAACGATCTGTATGATCAGCTCGCTGGATCCTCAGTCTTCTCCAAGATGGATTTGAGGTTGGGCTACCATCAAATCAAAATCAGAAACGGGGACATTCCCAAAACGGCCTTTGTTACTCGTTATGGCCAATACGAGTACACCGTTATGTCCTTCGGTTTAACCAATGCCCCAGCCACCTTCTCCCGGTTAATGAATTCGGTCTTCATGGAGTATTTGGATAAATTCGTCGTAGTATACCTCGATGACATACTCATCTACTCCAAGAACGAAGAGGAACATGCCGAACATCTAAGGCTGGTATTGATGAAACTCCGAGAGCATCGCCTTTATGCCAAATTCTCCAAGTGTGAATTTTGGTTGCCAGAAGTGACCTATCTAGGCCATGTAATCTCTGGTAAGGGTATTGCTGTCAATCCCGAGCGAGTTCAAGACGTCCTTGATTGGACTCCACCTGAGACGGTTAAGCAAGTTCGGAGCTTCCTTGGCTTAGAGAGCTATCGCCGCCGCTTCGTTGAGAATTTCTCCAAGGTTGCTAAACCTCTAACTGAACTCCTCAAGAAAGATAAAAAGTTCGAGTGGACTCCATAGTGCGAGTTCAGTTTTCAGGAACTGAAAAGACGCCTGACATCTGCTCCCGTACTGGTACCACCAGATTTCTCCAAGGACTTTATTATCTATTGCGACGCCTCGCGACAAGGACTAGGTTGCATACTCATGCAAGATCGTCAGGTAATTGCCTATGCTTCACGACAATTACACCCACATGAGGAAAATTATCCCACACATGATCTAGAGCTTGCAGCTGTAGTCCATGCACTTAAAACTTGGCGACATTACCTTCTCGGTAATCGTTGCGAGATCTTCACCGATCACCAAAGTTTGAAATATATCTTCACCCAACTAGATTTGAATCTCAGGCAAAGACGTTGGGTTGAGTTGATCTCGGATTACGATTTAGGAATAACTTACACCCCGGGCAAAGCCAATGTCATGGCTGATGCGCTAAGCCGTAAGTCCTATTGTAACAACCTGATGTTACAACAAAGTCAACCACTTCTCCATGAGGAATTTCGTAAGCTTAATCTTCATATTGTTCCTCGAGGTTTTCTATCCACCCTGGTAGCGAAACCTAACCTTATGGATCAAATCATAACTGCCCAGCGGTATGATAAGGGCATATCCCAAATTAAGGAAAACATCGCTAGCGGAGTTGCTAAATGTTTCTCCATGGATGAGCGAGGTGTTGTCTTCTTCGAGAACCGTTTGGTGGTTCCCAAGAAACAACATCTACGCCAGTTGATCCTTAAGGAAGCTCATGAATCCCCTCTCACCATTCATCCCGGTAGTACTAAAATGTATCAAGACCTACGCCAGAGGTTTTGGTGGACTAGGATGAAGAGAGAAATCGCTCAATACATTGCTAATTGCGACGTTTGTCGTCGTGTTAAAGCAGAGCATCAGTGGCCTGCTGGCACCCTTCAACCTTTGGCTATTCCCGAGTGGAAATAGGATAAAATCAGTATGGATTTCATCACTGGGTTTCCCAGGACCAAGAGAGGGAATAATGCCATCTTCGTCGTGATCGACCGACTTTCCAAAGTATCCCAGTTTCTACCTGTTCGTGAGAGTATCACCGCTAGCCAGCTAGCTGATTTATACATCTCCCGAATAGTGTCTCTTCATGGTGTTCCGTTGGAAATTAACTCAGACCGTGGGAGTCTCTTCACCTCTCGATTTTGGGAAAGTTTCCAAAATGCTATGGGAACTCGTCTCTCTTTTAGTACCGCCTTCCATCCTCAATCAAGTGGTCAGGTAGAGCGAGTCAATCAAATTCTGGAAGATATGCTCCGAGCTTCTGTCATCTCGTTCGGAATGAGTTGGGAGAAATGCCTTCCATTCGCGGAGTTTGCTTATAACAATAGTTATCAAGCCAGCTTGGGTAAGGCTCCTTTCGAAGTTCTCTATGGACGAAAATTTCAAACACCTCTTAACTGGTCAGAAACCGGGGAAAGACAACTCTTTGGCCCGGATATGATTCAGGAAGCAGAAGAGCAGGTTCGCGTTATTCGTGAGAAATTGAAAATAGCCCAATCTCGTCAAAAGAGTCAATATGATCGTAAACATAAGCCTATGACTTATGAAGTCGGCAAGAAGGCTTACCTCCGGGTTACCCTGTTAAAGGGAACCCATCGTTTTGGTATGAAAGGAAAATTGGCTCCTCGTTACATTGGACCCTTTCGCATTCTTGCCAAACAAGGAGAAGTTGCCTACCAATTGGAACTACCTCCGCATCTTTCCAGAGTTCACGATGTCTTCCACGTTTCACAACTCAGGCGTTGCTTCGCGGATCCTATCCGTGGAGTGGACCATGAAACGCTTGATCTACAAGATAACCTCTCATATCGGGAATATCCCGTTCGTATCCTTGATCAAGCCGAGCGTACCACTCGACGTCATAATATCAAGTTTCTCAAGGTTCAATGGTCACACCATTCCGAGAAAGAAGCCACTTGGGAAAGGGAGGATCGTCTTCGACTCGAGTACCCCACCTTCTTTCCAGAGGATCCTAAATGTCGGGACGAGATTCTTTTGAGTGGGGGTGAGTTGTCACACCCTAGCTAGTTCAAGCATTAGAGTGTGCATCATGTTTAAATTTCTCTTAAATTTGAAACGGGGAAGGCAGAAACCCCCAACACCCCCCTGGAAACAACTAGGGTTTACTAAAATTATTTTCAATGAACCTGAAATGCCCTTCTAAAAAGTTCACCCTCTTTGTCTTGGGTTAGAACCTCTGGCAAAATTGGTGCACAATTTTGTAGGTCAACAGAAGGTCATTGAATTAAATCATAAGTATTTGAATTTGGGCATTTAAATGCTATAAAATAATTTAAATGCTCAAATAATTCTGGAAATAAATGTTTGCTGTTGGAAATATTCTAAACAGAGCCCACAATTATTTTCAAGATTTTTGGAATCGTTTTAGTATTTTAATTAAAGCCCAACAGTTGCAGTTAAATAGAAAAAATAGAAACAAATCGAAAAAAAGAGAGAGAGGGAAGCCCACCTGGGCCTTACCTGTGCTGGCCCAGCCACCTGGCTCGGCCCAGCCGACTGGCTTGCCAGTCGTCGTCCACCTCCCGCCAGGAGGAAGCGGAGCGCGTGGCCGGCATCCGCGACCACACGCCGGCCACCTCCTACTTCCGCCGACGCCTGGAGACGTCCATGGATGCCACGCGACCCCCACGTCCCCCTCTCATCCTCCCTCACTCTCCCCTCGTCTCCCTCACCCTCTCCCGCACCATGGTCGACGCACCTGTCGCCGTCTCACCGCCGTAGTCGCGCCCTCCGTCACCCCCTCGCCTCTCTAACATGTCCAGAAGCTCCACCGCGACGCCCTCGCCCTCCCGAGTGAGCCACGCTTTGCCGAAGGCCCTGCATCGCCGCCATCGGGCCGTCTTCAACCTCGGTACCCGCCGGACGCCGTTCCTCGATTCGCCTTACGTCGGTCGCCCCTGAGCCCACTGAGCTGCTCATCGACCTCCCTGTGAGCTCCGCCGCCTTTCCCCTCTTCTTTCCCATGCATTTGCACCCTCTAGGCCATAGTTCCACCATGGCCGAAGCTCGTCTCCGCTCGAGCTTGTCGCCGGTGTCGCTCCGGCAACCATTTGGTCCTCCCGTGCTACACAACATGCTTGCCGCATCGCGTAGTGCCTCGCTAGCGCCTTAGTTTTCGCGTTTGCACGCAGCAGCCCACACCCCGCACATGGCCGAACTCCGGCCGCCGCCTTGGAGCTCGCCGTCATCGTCTCCGGCCACCGTAGGCCCGGCCTCCACCACCACTAGATGCGCGACTGCATGAGCTCTCCAACGAGCCCAAGAACGGCCTCGCCCGTGCCTTGTGGGCATTTTCCGAGCCGCACCACCGTCTCAGGCCTCGCTGGCGTCGAGTCACCGGCGAGTTTGACCCAGTTTGACTCCTGGGTGGGCCCAGGTAGACCACCCTGAGTCTATGACAGGTGGGGCCGGTCTGCCAACTAACCTAGGATTAGTTTTAACTAATTTTAATTAAATCAGTCACTGACATGTGGGCCCAGGCCCCACTGACAGCTAATTAGTGTTAATCTAATCCTGTTAATTAGCTGAGAGGCTGACAGAAGGGGCCCACCAGTCAGGTTTGACCTGGGCTGGCGCCTTTGACCTGCTGAGGTCAGCATGACGCAATGCTGACGCAGTAATGCATTTTCTGGATTTATTTTTATTCAGGAAATTCCAGAAAATAGTCAAAACTTCTAAAAATCATAGAAAATCAACCATAGCTCCAAATGCAAAGATTTATATATGAAAAATGATCAGAAAAATTCAATCTATCCATCTGTAATGGTTTCATGCATGACAAAACAAGTTTACCTTGCTGTATACGCAGAATAAGGAAATGCACTATTAAAGCCATGTTTAATAAGCTAATAATTGAATCTTTGATTCAAATAAGCACATTCCTTTCTGTTATAGCTTGCATTAGGCCAAGACACATTCATATTGCCATGTCATAGCATGCATCATATTGTTGCATATCGTCATGTGTTGATTGTGTTCTGATGTGTTCTTCGTGGTAGGTTCTGTCTCCGAGGATATTCACGAGTATCCAACTGAAGGGCAGTATCCCACTACCACTCCATCAGGCAAGCAACCCATTGATCATTCCGATACAAACCCATGTTCTCGCTTCTGCTCTTGTTTACTGCATTAAGACAACGCGATTCAAACTGCTGTGTGCTACGGTAGTTGAACCCTTATCCTCTGCATGACCTGTCATTGCCACAGTAACTAGATGAAACCCACTAGCATGTGTAGGAGTTGATTGAGCCATGTATGTGATTCCTACCTTCCTATGCCTGCTATGATAGAGTAGTGTCAGGTCTGGTTCATCTGGGTGATGGGCTAGAGTGAAATGCTTATGTCGGTAATATGCGGGATGTGTTGAACATGTTTTGGTAAAGGTATCGATGAGAGGCCATGTAGGAATACATGGTGGGTTGTTTCATTGACATCGTCCCTAAGAACTGAGATCTGTATGTGTGATTTAAGATTCAGCTACTACCATGCATTGGGATCCTTAATTGACCCTCTCGGCTTCTTGATCACCCTAGTACTCTGTCCAGGAGTTGCAAATAGTTTTTGGTGTTTGTAGGTTATGTGTTGGCGGCCGTGCGTAGCGCTGACCCTAGGGGTGGGCTATGTTGCGGTAGATACACCGTGGCACGGTGTACCGAGTCACCCATTTGGTGTCTCGGGAACCCTATTCACATCGTTCGGGGCCGTATGTGGAAACCTCGGCCGAACTCCCTGTGGATGGAACCTAGATAGGCGATAAACCTGGACTAGAGACTTAAGTGTTTAGGTAGGCCGTGGCCGACACCCTCGCTGGGCTTCCGCTTGAAGGTTGCCGAGTACATGTCGTGTAAACAGCGGTAAGTGGTGAAAGCGTGTATGACGAAGTACACCCCTGCAGGGTATAAAACTATTCGAATAGCCGCGTTCGCGGTAAAGGACTACTTGGTTGCCTATATAGTTCATAGAAAAGTTAATGGATACTACTAAGAGACTCAAGATAAGTGTGAGTACCGAGGATGGCCCTCTCGTAGGATGACGAGGGAGGATCCACGGTGGAGTATTGTGTTGCTGAGTAGTGGAATCGTGTGTGAAAACTATTTTACTGGTGAAGTTCCATAGGATAGCTTAGCCAAGAGTCAAAGCTGGCTTGCTGCAATAACCCCACCACCTTCTTGAGAATGAGCATGTATATTAGGTTCTGATGTAAGACTTGCTGAGTACCTTGTACTCATGTTTTCTTATTTATTGTTTTCAAATGACAACACTGCCCCCTCTGATGGGTTTTATGTAGACCTTGACGTCGACGAGTGACTAGCCACCCAGGTGGTGATCCTGGCCATGGAGGGCCCTATGTAGATAGACAGGCTTCGAGAAGCCTTCTTTCTTTCTAGTGTCTGTACTCAGACCGGTTGCTTCCGCATGTGCTTGTATGATTGTATGACTTGAGTGTCGGGTCATGTGACCCCTATCTGTATGAACATGTTATGTATGGCTCCCTGGAGCCTTTTAAATAAAGTACTTGAGTTGTAGAGTTTTGTTGTGATGCCATGTTGTATGTACTCATATCGGGCATATTGTGTGTATGATTGAAATGCTTGGTATGAGTGGGATCCGACAATCTAGTTGTTTATCCTTGGCAGCCTTTCTTATGGGGAAATGTAGTCTAGTGTTCCTCGAGCCATAGTAGTCCGCTATAGCCCGGTTCACCGGAGTCCTGCTAGCCCAGCACTACTGTTCAGGACACTTGACTGGCCGGGATGTGTTTCACTTCGTTCCTATGTCTGTCCCTTCGGGGAAATTCACGCGGTGACTTCCGGAGTCCTGCCTAGCCTGCTACAGCCCGGGTCCCTCGGAGTCCTGTTAGCCCAGTGCTACAGCCCGGAATCACTCGCTGATGACCGACATGCTCGATGTGATTCATGTATGCTTGTCTCCATAGGTCTGTGCCGCTTTGGGTTCACGACTAGCCATGTCGGCCCGGGTTCTCTATTATATGGATGCTAGCGACACTATCATATACGTGAGCCAAAAGGCGCAAATGGTCCCGGGCCATGGTAAGGCGACACCCGTGGGATACCGTGCGTGAGGCCGCAAAGTGATATGAGGTGTTACCGGCTAGATCGATGTGACTTGGAATCGGGGTCCTGACATCCACCAGCCATGCACTAAATTACTCTGTAGTAGAGTGACGGTAGACTACCCCGAACGAAGCGCCGCAGTAATGCCCAATGAGCCGTCAAATCACAAAACCCCCTCCTTTCCAGCAGTAAGTTGGACAGACGAAGCAACCATCATTTCACTCTTCTCTCTCAGCTTCCTCTCTACCCAACCCTTGCTTCTCCCTCACCTTGTTCCTCATTTCTTCAAGAAAACCCTGACCTGCTTCTGCCATTGTTCTTCTCCCCCAAAGAAGAAAAGGTGAGAGAATCAATGGTGTTGATTTTGGCCAAGGCCCGGTCTTGCAACCCCGAGACTGATCCTATAACTCCCTCTCTTTTCTTCTATTGGGTTTGTGATTATGGTTTCTTTTCTTTTATTTCTATTTGACAGTTTCTTGATGGACGTTAGAGCACCGGCCGACATGATGTCTATGGCTCTGTCCAAAACCATCGAGGCTCATGGTACGAAGAAGCGCAAGCACCCTGCTGAGACTACCGCAGACAAGCTCAAAGCCATCGCCCTGTCCAAGCCCCCCTCTCCGGGATCCCTCATTAAGCAAGTCCAAGTAATATCTCTTCTTGACGATCTTTTTCTCGATCTTGATCGTGTTTTTTCATCTAACACGCAGTAGTAGTACTAGTAGTACAACTTTCTGGGTGATCTTGCATATGATTTTTGTGTGCCAAATGACGGTTCTAAATTCCTCTTTTGACCAAAACATGTGAGAGGTTGACACTGATTTCTTATAGATTACTTTCAACTACTCCCTCTGTCCCAAATTTCTTGTCTTAGATTTGTCTAGATACAGATGTATCTAATACTAAAATGTGACTTGATACATCCGTATCTAGACAAATCTAAGACAAGAATTTTGGGACGGAGGGAGTACTTTATGAACATCAATGCTACCTTTGAAGAGGGTATATTTGCCTCAGTAACTTGTGTTATGGATATTGCAAGTAATCCCTTTGCTCTCATGCCTTTGAAGACATGTTCTAGTGTCTTTGTTCACTCATTTCTGTGTGTATATGTAGTCATATATGGAGTATAATATTGAAAATCATCTTATATTTCTGAAAGGCGGTAGTAATAAAATATGGTTTCTGTTTGAATTAGAACCAGGTCTGCGGTGGAGATGAAGTTCTCAAAGTCATGTCGTGCGAACTGGAAGACCTGAGGATGAGTTATACTGCTAAACTATCCAGCTAATGTGTCCTTGTCGCCACGTGTCCTGAACTAGTGTTTTCCTGTAGCATTGTTGTCAGGCATGTTCTCGAGGTTGTACTTGACCACAACAATTTCCTAGTTGTGCCTTTGATTACAAAGGGTGTGGTTCTTGTAAAGCTTCCCAACAAATCTGATGCGGCCTGTCATCATGATCATGTTTATGAGTGGAAAGACCACTCTGTTAGGTTCTCCAAGGTTGACAAGATGGTGATGGTGCATGTAGACATCTCTCACAAAGTCCATGGCCTAGTCAGTTATGCGGGGTTCATCCCGTAGGTCGGTGGCAAGAAATAGTTTGCAGAGTTTAATTAGTGCAACTTTTCTTGTCTGTAGTAAGTATTATTGTTCAGTACTTGATTTGCTTTTGTGAACCATGTATTGTTTATTAGTACTGCCGCTTTTGGTGTGTGGTCAGTCCTGAGAACGGTCTATGTTAATGTCTGTCCACTCAATTCAGTTTGTATATTTTGAAGTATCCAGATCATCTTTTTTGTGAGGACGGTTTATCAATTATGGTTACACTCCAATATCTGTATGCATTTCAGGGTTTATTGCACCCACCAGGATTTCCAGTCCCATGGATGTTCGGTCCATACGATTTGTCATGACCTTTGGACTGTCCTGCTTGTGGGAGTAGGCGGAGCCCTTGCATGCCACCCATAGTTGGGCGATCAATCTTCTGTTTAGTACTTCAACATAGTGATTTCCTGGTAAGGATTCACTCGTGTCACATCAAGTAAATCTTATTGATTTACTGTCTAAATCTTATTGATTTAATGCCATGTTTTCTTTCTTTTCCTGCAATTTTATGATGCGGGTTTTGCCATGTGACATTCATCACAGAATAAACAGTTTGGTTTGCTCTATGAGGGCTATTTTTGCAGGTTTCACTTCTTATGTCGTGTCAGTAACAAAGGCACTGTCCATCACTTATATTACTGGAAAAAATTGGATCAGTCTGTTGTCTCAGTACAAGCTCAATCCCTATTATGAACTGCAGTTTGGTTTAACAAAAACGCCACAATTAGTCCTTCTCACGTTTAAAAGAAATGAAGAAAAAAACTGGATCACGGTCATGAAGCCTAGTCAAGTAAGAAAGCTGATCATAGCAGACCAGACACGATCGCCGCTGTCTCGCACATCGGTACCACCTTCAGCAACGGATCGAGCATCGACAGTTGCTCTAGCACTAACAACGGCAGCAGCTCAGTCTAATCCAGCTGAGGATTGGGCACCAACCGCGTCAGTGGATCAGGCTGATCTACCGGAGGATCGGACATCGACACCGCACCTGCTCCGACACCGGTACCAGCTCTACAAGGAGCACCATCTCCGGCAGCAGTGGCGGCTTCGGCACATGCACCAACACTTGCACTTGCATCTGCTCCGGCCCGTGCAGCGGCAACCGAACGAGCAGTTGCACCGGCAACAGACTGGGCTGCAGTTCGCACTTCATATACCAAAGTCCTTACAAAAACCGACATGTCCACCTTCTTGGTAAGCATTGGCCGCCCAAGTGTTTCGTTCTTTTTTATTTCCATGTTGTTTCGCATGATTCACTCTGTTGATCTAACTGTTTGGGTATGTCTTCTTGTTTGCAAACAGAGAATTCCTAGAGCAACGAGGGAGTCGTTCAACAATCCAGGCGACAGCGGCCAAGTTTCTCTTACCATGCACATCCTTGGTGTGAATGAACCTGCTCAATATACCGTAAGTACAAAGTATGGTCGCATGATGATTGATGCTAAAGAATGGTCAAGGTTCAAATCTAAATCATATCTTACGGTAGGGGATGATGTCAAAATCGAACTTTCTCGGCAAGGAGAGCTGGTCCAAATCAACTTTGAAATTCTTCAGTACTGCCGAACTGATCTATCCGCCGAGAGATTTTGATGTAATACTCTGGCATGGTGAAACAAGTGTCCTGTGTGTATAAGTAGTACGACAGTATCATTGATAGAATTGCAACTCTGATTGCTGGTTAGGAACTGTTGTTTGATTTCATTCCAACAGCTGTTGTGCTTTATTCAATTTTGAGTATTCGCCTTGCGACAACATCTAAAACCAACGCCTTATCAACCACTTGCAATATGAAAAGCGTTGAGGTAGAACACATGGGCCCCCAAACATGCTGGCCCACCAGCCTGTGACCCAAAGTCCAGAACCGTGAGCCTGTCTGAGTATTTCTCAGCTGAACCCCCATAATGCCCGTGCGTTGCACGTAACATCAAGATGCATTTGTATCAGTATTTTATCTTGGGAGAGAAAAGGATGAACGAGGGAAGGCCTTATTTGCAAATGCAGAGAGGTGTGTGGGTACCTTTTTGCAAAATTGCCATAGTTTCCTTCCTATCCGTCAGATATAAATCGGACAGCCTATATTGCAGGATGACAGGCACACCATCATCACCAACTCGTCTATATCGTGTTAAAAACTCGCTTTTTATAATTATATATGTTATATATATATTCCCCTTGATTTTTCTTATGTATAAAGTTGTGATATAAAAGATCTTTATATTTCTTTACAGAGGGAATATCTCTATGTCAAAAATATATTTATGTGTAATAACTAGTTACTCATGTCTTTCTACTTCCTTGCACCGATATGTGGGGCATCCGGTAATGGGGTCCACATGCCATATGCACCAAATTAGAGTGCACAACTGCACGTACACACCCCGGTCGTAGCGCCACATTAATGCCCAATGAGCCGTCAAATCACAAAAAAAACCACCTTTCTAGCTTTAGAAGTAAGCTGGACGGACGAAGCGGCAATATTTCACTCGGCCTGAATCCCTTCTCCCTTGTATGCTTGTTCAGAGAAAACCCCCACTCGGCGATTGCATAGGGTTTTCTCATGGAGGACCTGGTACAAATTCTTCATCCATCCCTGATAAATCCAGGTCCCTTGGTCGCGGGTACTCCTAGGATGGCAGCTGTGACGCCCCCGATTTGACCGTACACTAATCATGCACGCAAATGGGTACGACCAAGATCAGGAACTCACGGGAAGATATCACAACACAACTCTAGACACAAATTAAAATAATACAAGCTTTATATTACAAGCCAGGGGCCTCGAAGGCTCGAATACAAATGCTCGAAGGCACAAGAGTCAGCGGAAGCAACAATATCTGAGTACAAACATAAGTTAAACAAGTTTGCCTTAAGAAGGCTAGCACAAACGGGGATACAGATCGAAAGAGGCGCAGGCCTCCTGCCTGGGATCCTCCTAAACTACTCCTGGTCGTCGTCAGCGGGCAGCACGTAGTAGTAGGCACCTCCAGTGTAGTAGGAGTCGTCATCGAAGGTGGCGTCTGGCTCCTGGGCTCCAACATCTGGTTGCGACAACCAGGTAGAAGGGATAGGGGGAAAAGAGGGAGAAATTAACCGTGAGTACTCATCCAAAGTACTCGCAAGCAAGGAGCTATACTACATATGTATGCATTGGTATCAACTGGAAAATAAGGCTATTATACATGGACTGAACTGCAGAAAGCCGGGATAAGGGGGGATAGCTAGTCCTTTCGAAGACTACACTTCTGGCAGCCTCCGTCTTGCAGCATGTAGAAGAGAGTAGACTGAAGTCCTCCAAGTATCATCACGTAGCATAATCCTAACTGATGATCCTCCCCTCGTCGCCCTGTGAGAGAGCGATAACCGGTTGTATCTGGCACTTGGAAGGGTGTGTTTTATTAAGTATCTGGTTCTAGTTGTCGTAAGGTCAAGGTACAACTCCAAGTCGTCCTGTTACCGAAGATCACGGCTATTCGAATAGATTAACTTCCCTGCAGGGGTGCACCACATAACCCAACACACTCGATCCCATTTGGCCGGACACACTTTCCTGGGTCATGCCCAGCCTCGGAAGATCAACATGTCGCAGCCCTACCTAGGCACAACAGAGAGGTCAGCACGCCGGTCTAAATCCTATGGCGCAGGGGTCTGGGCCCATCGCCCATTGCACACCTGCATGTTGCGTACGCGGCCGGAAGCAGAACTAGCCCCCTTAATACAAGAGCAGGCTTACGGTCCAATCCGGCGTGCGCCACTCAGTCACTGACATCACGAAGGCTTCGGCTGATACCACGACGTCGAGTGCCCATAACTGTCCCCGCGTAGATGGTTAGTGCGTATAGGCCAGTAGCCAGACTCAGATCAAATACCAAGATCTCGTTAAATGTGTTAAGTATCTGCGAACACCGACCAGGGCCAGGCCCACCTTTCTCCTAGGTGGTCTCAACCTGCCCTGTCGCTCTGCCACAAAGTAACAGTCGGGGGCCGTCGAGAACCCAGGCCCACCTCTACCGGGATGGAGCCACCTGCCCCTTCAGCCCCCAACTCCGAACAGTACCACAGGTAATGTACCTGTGTAAAGTACATAGTATATGTCCGTGATCACCTCCCGAAGTGATCACGGCCCAGTAGTATAGCATGGCAGACGGACAAGAGTGTAGGGCCACTGATGGAACACTAGCATCCTATACTAAGCAGTAGGATAGCAGGTAATGGTAGCAACAGTAGTAGCAAGGACGGGCTATGCATCAAGATATGAATATCGGAAAGCAGTAACATGCTACACTACTCTAATGCAAGCAGTATAGAGAAGAGTAGGCGATATTTGGTGATCAAAGGGGGGGCTTGCCTGGTTGCTCTGGCAAGAGAGAGTGGTCGTCAACACCGTAGTCGAACTGGGTAGCAGCGGCGTCGGTCTCGGTGCTTAGCGAGAGAAGAGGGGGAAGAAACAATAAATATAATGCAAACAAATGCAAGACGATGCATGACATGACAAAGCGTGATGCTAGGTGTGCCCTAACGCGATACGAGGTGGTACCGGTGAAGGGGGGAACATCCAGGAAATTATCCCCGGTGTTTCGCGTTTTCGGGCAGAGGAGCCGGAGGGGGAAAGTTGCGTGTTCACTATGCTAGGGATGCGTGGCGGACGAACAGGCTGCATATTCAGGTTTGTCTCGTCGTTCTGAGCAACTTTCATGTACAAAGTTTTTCCATCTGAGCTATGATTTATTTTCTATTACTTTTAAAAGATTTAAATCATTTTCAGGATTTATTTAATTCAAAAATTAAATGTTTAATTGCTATGGGTACACAGAAATGTACCCACAGAAGGGCTTGTGTGGCTGACCAGTAGGCCTGGTTGACTTGGTCAACTGCCCAGTCAGCAGAGACTGACTGGTGGGGCCAGTCAAAGTCAACAGCCCAGTCAGCATTGACCATTGACTAGTCAAATTGACCAGTGGGTCCCTACTGTCATTGAAACATGGACTAACTAACAGTTTAATTAGTTTAAGTAGTTATTAGGGTAATCAAACTTAATTAGATTAATTAAACATGATTAATTAACTTAATTAACTCATTAATTAATTACTAATTTTATTTATTTTAACACATTTTTATATACATTCTGGGCTGGGCCCCGGCTGTCAATGGGCCAAAGGCCATAGCGGGTTCGGGCGTTGCGGACGAACAAGCGCCACGAGCGCTAGGACCCGGTTGGGCGAGGGAGGCCGCTCGAGGGAGCGAGCAGGGGCGACGCGCCCGAGCGCGCACGGCGGCGTGCCGGGCGGGGCGAGGCGGACCATGTGAGGCCATGGTGAGGCGCCATGGCGCGGTTGCGGGCGCACCTGTGCGGGGCCAAGCCCGTGCACATGTGGCGCGTATAACACCCTCGATGCGACTATAGCTCCCATGTGTCGAGGCACGACTTAGAGACATAATCGCATTGAAGGCATATGTCGCAAGTTAGGCAATCATCACAACATCCCATGAAATATGAATAATAAGGGGAGAGCATAGTTGGCTTACACTCGCCACGTCACATCAGAGTACATAAATAACATACATCATCCAAACACTCATGGCCCGACTACGGCGCCAAAATAGAAGAAAACCCAACATGCGACAACGGTCCCAATCAAACCCCAACTAGGCACCACTACTGATCATGAAAGGAAACGTAGTATCGCTGAGAGTCCTCGTCGAACTCCCACTTGATCTCGTACTCGTCACCTGGAGCGGAATCACCTGGACCTGCATCTGGAGTTATAGTGTTTGTGAGCCACAGGGACTCAGCAATCTCGCACCCTCGCGATCAAGACTATTTAAGCTAATAGGAAGGGTAAGGCAATATATATGTGGAGCTGCAGCAAGCGACTAGCATATATGGTGGCTATTTTATTCGCAAAAGAGAGCGAGAAGAGGAGGCAAAGCATGAGCGAGAAACTAGAGAACAACCTGCGCAAACATTACTCCAACACCGTGTCCACTTCCCGGACTCCGCCGAGAAGAGGCCATCACGGTAACACACTCAGTTGATTCATTTTAATTAATTTAGGTTCAAGTTATCTACAACCGGACATTAATAAATTCCCATCTGCCCACAACCGCGGGCACGGCTTTCGAAAGTTCAATCCCTGCAGGGGAGTCCCAACTTAGCCCATGACAAGCTCCCACGGTCAATGAAGGAATAGACCTCCTCCCAAGACATTCCGATCAGACTCGGTATCTCGGTACCTCAAGACACTTCGACAGGTTAAAACAAGACCAGCAACACCGCCCGAATGTGCCGACAAATCCCGATAGGAGCTGCACATATCTCTTTCTTAGGGCACACTCAGATGAGACATCCTACGAGTAAAACCAACCCTCAAGTTGCCCCGAGGTGGCCCCGCAGTCTACTCGGTCGGACCAACACTCAGAGGAGCACTGGCCCGGGGGGGTTAAAATAAGATGACCCTTGGGCTCCGGTAACCCAAGGGAAAAGAGGCTAGGTGGCGAATGGTAAAACCAATGTTGGGCATTGCTGGAAAAGCTTTAATCAAGGCGAACTATCAAGGGGTTCCCATTATAACCCAA
The DNA here is from genome assembly GCF_018294505.1 of Triticum aestivum. Lineage (NCBI taxonomy): Eukaryota > Viridiplantae > Streptophyta > Magnoliopsida > Poales > Poaceae > Triticum > Triticum aestivum. The sequence goes on from NC_057800.1 coordinate 87,633,838, forward strand.
CCGCGTAAGGAACGCAAAATCCGGGAACATAACACCGATATGACGGAAACTAGGGCGGCAAGAGTGGAATAAAACACTAGGCGAGAGGCCGAGCCTTCCACCCTTTACCAAGTATATAGATGCATTAAGATAACATAGCAATATAATGATATCCCAACAAGTAAATAAAAGGTGTTCCAACAAGGATCGGCCTCCAATCTTCACCTGCAACTAGCAACGCTATAAGAGGGGCTGAACAAAGTGGTAACTTAGCCAATCAATGGTTTGCTAGGACATGGTTGGTTAGAGTTTCAACATGGCAATTGGGAGGCTGACAAGCAAAAGGTAGGCATCGTAGCATTGGCATTGCAAGAGCGAGCAAACTAGCATAGCAAAGATAGTAGTGATTTCGAGGGTATGATCATCTTGCCTGCACAGTTGTCAGAGTTGACTGGATCCTCACAAGCAAACTCAACGGGCTCCTTGGTAGCGAACTCGTCTCCCGGCTCTACCCAAACAAGACAAACAAGTAACAAAGACAAAATCAACCACGTGCAAGACCAAGCAAAATGATGCAATGATGATATGCTATGCGGGATGCAAAATGCAAGATATGACAGGGAATGCATGAACCTGGCCTCAACTTGGAATTCCAAGGGTGCCACTGGAAATATGAGATGAAATCGCTTGAAAACGATATAAAGAACGCCGGAATCGGAGTTACGGTTTGGAAATGGCAAGCGATTCAAAATTGACACCGGCCTGCGATTTACAGCAAGTAGGCACCTAAATGCAATGAGATGAACATGCTACAGCCACCAAACATGACAACAAAATACATGGCAGGGATGCACACAAGATGCTTAAAAAAAGACTAGCACTGAGACACGGCCAATTCATCCATTAGGAGGTTCAAACAAGCATGGCAAAAACGCAAATGCAAAACAGATTTCAGACTTAGTGAAATTAACACTTGTCTGGAATTTCATATCACGAAGCCCTCTTCGGAGCAGCAACACAACATGATACATGACCTGATTAAGACAAGTAAGAACATGTCATGGAGCTACTCAAAAATCTTAACAAAAGACCCAAAGTGACCTGGGGCCAAAAGGGTTCACAAAATATACTAACGGGCACACGAACATAGCTAAAACACAATCAGTTTTTAGACAGTGAAATCTGAGACTTGCTGAAATATAACTCAGGAAGGAACGTAAACGAGCTCGACGCACTCACTACGGTGCAAGTCATGGCAAGGCAAGCATACATCCTTTAATAAGGCATAAAATACAAGCTAGACATGGCAAGAACAATGGCATAGCATGCACGGATCAACTACAATAGCATCGGCAAAATCGCAAACGAGTTGACGATCTGCCCAGATTCACAACGAAGCAAAAGTAGAGCTCGATTGACTCAAGCTAGGGTGATCCATAATTGCAAACAAAGACATGGATGGATAGAGCATAATATGATTAACAAAACTCCTTTATTGATCATCCTCAAAAGAGGCACAGATCACTAGGAAACAAGCTGAACATATGGCATCATGAACTAAATAATCCCAGACTTAGTGAAAACTACTAAGTCCCTGAAAAGAGATTTACCGGGTGCCTCACTTTGCAAGCTTGCACAAGTCACCACATACATCCTAAAAATGCATGGGTTGCACCTCTGGAAAGAAGACAAAATGCTTAACAAAACACATGAAGGACCCACAGGCATAGCATGCACACAATAATCATGGCAAAAATGACAAAAGTCTAAGATGAACTAGCAGATCTGACAAATATCTCACAAAGCCTCCTTCTAGCAGCATTTTGGACGTCAAGATGAACACAAATGAAAATGATGCAATGGAACGAAATGATGTACTCGTTGAGGCGAACATTTCGATATGCTATATGCCCAAATCGGAGCTACGGATGCAAAGATACGGCCGGTCAAATTATGCACAAAAATTAGGGTTCGGGGGGGGAAAAAGTCAACCCCGATTCAAAATATCTCAGATCTGCACGGGAACCGAGGCACGGCTGGATCCGAGCTCACCGGAGCTGTCGCGGTCGCCGGAGTGAGGAGAGGAGGGACCGGCCGGTGCGGAGAGCTCGCCGGAGTGGGGCGCCGGCGGCGCGGGCGCGGCGACCGAGGCGG